>NC_079220.1:31457749-31757749 GCF_029633865.1 Lampris incognitus | reverse complement strand
TTGTTTGTTAAAAGTGTGTCACTGCGTTTAACATTTTTGTTGGTGGATGTTCGGGGTGATGTGTTGTCGTAGTTTTAGTATCGTCTCTATTCCGGTCTAATTGCAAAGACCTCTGAATGTGAACGGTAAACAAGCAGAGATGGGATAAGAGGAATGGTTTCAGGGGGTTTCATGTGGACCATGCGTGTTTCCTCTGTGGGCCGCTAGCTGCTGCTGGAGCACCTGGAGTGTCTGGTGTCGCGTCATGAGCGCAGTCTGAGGATGACTGTGGTGAAGAGGCAGACCCAGTCCCCGGCAGGCGTTTCCAGCGAGGTGGAGGTCCTCAAAGCCCTCAAGTCCCTGTTTGAGCACCACAAAGCCCTGGATGAGAAGGTGCGGGAGAGGTTACGCGTGGCTTTGGAGCGGGTGTCTGTCCTTGAGGAAGAGCTGCAGTCTTCCTCCCAAGAGGTGAGCTCAGGTTTCCTTGTTTTGCTGTCATTCTTCCCCCCTCTGATGAGACAATTCCACAAAAAGTCCTCCTGACCCCGCCTCACCCCATGTTGTTTTAGGTGCTGTCTTTAAGGGACCAAATCAAAAGACGACAACAAGGACTGGACAATGGCAAAGAGGTAGCAAATTGCATTTGTCAGAAAATGTCAAGTCGCTCTCAAGAATTTGTGTTTTGAGCATGTGCATGACACACATACTACGTAGACGCCCCATTTCAGACTAGCACATTTTTTTTTCGTTTAATGTGACAGCGAATGAAACCCAGTTTTAATTTTCTCTTCACACAGCGGCTCCCCAACGGACCGTCCTCCATACTGGACGATGGAGACATCGACAGACAGAGAGAAGGAGAGATCGAGCGACAGCGATCAGAGCTGGGCCAGCTGAAAGAGAGACTGGCGCTCATGTGCAGACAGGTACTCACTTCGGGGAACCGGTCGCGTTGAGGACACGGTGTCATGCTTTCCCCAATTTTAGCCAACAAATAAACAAACAAGACTAAAAAAAATAAAAACCTAAACGTCCACTTTCTTCAAGCTGGAGAAGCTGTAGACAGAGAGTGATTTGTGTGCAGCCAACCGTGTAACCCTGCGTCTTTCTCCTCGCCAGGTTGGGGAGATAGAAGAACAGCTGACATCAGCCAGGAGGGAGCTGGCCAGATCAGAGGAGGCCAACCAGAAACTACAGAGGGATGTGAAGGAGGTGACTGGCCCGTAGATGCAAAATAGACTGCCGCTATCTGTGTCTGTCACAGTGGTACAAAGAGTCTGTTTTGCCCATGCTCATAGAAATATGTAACAGTTCGCTATAGCAACAAAGCCATTTGTGTATTTGGCAGTAGTAACCACCACAGAACACACTAGAGTCTGTACTTGCCCTGTAGCCATGGTAACAGTATCACTGGTAAAGCTGCAGGCGTTTTATATGGACAGTATACTGTTAGTCAATCTGCTGGGTGGCAGCTGATTGAAAGGTATTTAGGGCATTTTGAGATTGGAGGTAGTTGAGCTAGTTTACCCACCAAACCTTCATCTTTTTGTTTTTTGGCTTTGTGTTTTGCCGCTTCCTCTCTCCTCTGTGGCCTTTTATTTGTCCGTCTCTTGCCTGTCCTCATTCTGAAGCATCTCTGGAGAAGTGCAATCCACATATATAGTTATTATTATTGTTATAACTCGTAGCCTCCTTCACCCAAAAGTAGGGCGAGTCTTTCTCTTCGTTCTATGATGGCCATCATTTTCCACGTGCTTTTTGTCACTTGCTCCTCAGCCAACCCTGGCAATCTCCTCCTGCACCCTCCAGGGTTGCACAAGTGGCTGCTTTAGGGAACTGTCAACAACAACTCTCAACCAGTCATTATCATTCTTCAGCTAATAGCTGTTCTGCCTCACTGACATAGCTTTGATCAGCACCCGCTTGGAAACTTGAAGTTCCCCTTCTCCTCCTGCCTCCGACCTTTTTCAGTTTATTAATAAATGTTTTTTTCAAGTGTGCTTATTTTTCTTTCCTTTTACGACTTCCAGGCGCTGTGCCAGAGGGAAGACATGGAAGAGAGAATCACCACGTTAGAGCGCAGGTTAGCGTCTTGCACCCTGATCAGAACTAGCACCACAATCCTGCTCGCCGGCCTGTTGTGTGCATGCTTCCTTTCACGGCTCGCCTGTCTTATGTCGGCTTCTTTATTTTTTATTCTGGCTTGCAGGTACCTGAGTGCCCAGAGGGAGGCAACATCTCTCCATGACATAAAGGATAAGCTGGAAAATGAGCTGGCCAGCAAAGAGTCTCTCTACAGACAGGTGCAGCAGTCTTGTTCATATTCATGTCTGTCCATGTGCACACTGCCGATTGGCAGATGTTCACCAGATTTCTCAGTTAATTGCATCTAGGCAATGAGCAACTTTCTACTGCTTTTTGAAGGTTGTCCAAACTTCACGTTGGCAATGTAGAGCATGCTATTAATGTGCTGCTTTGTTCCCTGACTGGTTTAACCATGTCTGCTGCCTGTGGATGTCTTCTGTTACCACCTTATCTTTCCTCTACACTCCTGCACATCCTGCCCTCTGCAGAGTGAGGAGAAGAACAGACAGCTACAAGAGCGTCTAGATGATGCCAAGCAGAAGCTGCAGCAGACCCTGCAGAGAGCCGAGACCCTGCCTGAAATAGAGGCCCAGCTTGCCCAGAGAGTGGCAGCACTCAACAAGGTGTGTGTGTGTGTGTGTGTGTGTGTGTGTGTGTGTGTGTGTGTGTGTGTGTGTGTGTGTGTGTGTGTGTGTGTGTGTGTGTGTGTCTGTGTCTGTGTGTCCGTGTGTGTGGTGCAGGCACAGAAAAGAAAAAAGATACCAGTAAAATGCCGCAATTCATAAACAATCAATACAAAAGGCTATTAAGGTGATAATTAGGACAAGTATTTCCTCCTTGGAAAACACTCCCCACAAATGACTGACTTTAATGTTCACGTGTTAACCTGTCTCATTCCTGTAAACACACAGTGGGATACTGGCCAGATGTTTGCATACTGTTTGTTTCTCCTACCAGAAGCTTCACCACATAACAGGTGATGATTGCCCATACATGTTCGGACACGATGGCTTTCATGAAAGGAGTGGCTTGATGTGGGGTAAATAACAAATACGGAAAGGATGGAAGAAGCAGTCCTCACTGCTACGCTGTAATTCTTTGAGGTCTTCGAGAAGCCTACAGTATTAAGTTGTTAGAAAATTTTAGTTCCGCTCAGTTCAGACAACTTTATTGATCCCAAAACGGGCAACTTATTTGCTCAAAAACTCAAAAACTCACAGGCCAAGTAGATTTATGTCAGATGTAACAAAACAACATGTGAGAAAACATCGAAACAATGAGCAGCAGTGAATAAAATATAAATTTGCTATAGTTCATATTAATAACCAAGTTTAAATTCAAGAAAGGCCTAAAAACTGTCCTGCTTAAAGCCCAACCTTAACTTTTCAGGAGCTCCCTGGTGGCACTTTGCAGCGAATATGAACTAGCACTGGTTGTTACTATTGCACCAGTACTTATTTAAACACCATTACTACTACTATTGAGCACATTTCTACTTGTACTTGACAAAATAATTGGCCTGTTTTCTGACTTGTTGCAATTTACGTACGCCATACGTGGCGTACGTAAATTGCAACGGTGGTGCAGTGGTTAGCGCAGTCGCCTCACAGCAAGAAAGTCCTGGGTTCAAGCCCTGGGGTAGTCCAACCTTGGGGGTCGTCCCGTGTTGTCCTCTGTGTGGAGTTTTCATGTTCTCCCCGTGTCTGCATGGGTTTCCTCCGGGTGCTCTGGTTTCTTCTCACAGTCCAGAGACATATGGGTCAGGTGAATCAGCTGTACTAAATTGTCCCTAGGGGTGTGTGTGTGTGTGTGTGTGTGTGTGTGTGTGCGTGCGTGCGTGCATGCGTGCGTGCGTGCGTGCGTGCGTGCGTGCGTGCGTGCGTGCGTGCGTGTGTGTGTGGACCCTGTGATGGCCTGACGGCCTGTCCAGGGTGTCTCCCCGCTTGCCGCCCAATAACTGCTGGGATAGGCTACAGCATCTCCGCGACCCTGAGAGCAGGATAAACGGTTTCGATAATGGATGGATGTATAGATACAATGTACATATACTACCCCGGGGTTGTCCAACCTTGGGAGTCATCCCCGGTCATCCTCTGTGTGGAGCTTGCATGGTCTCCTCGTGTCTGCTCCGGTTTCCCCTGCCATCAAAAAGACATGCATGTTAGGGTTAATAAAGTGGTAAAGGAGTATTAGTGTAGAATGTAAAGAAATTCATTTAAATCCTTATAAACTCGGAAACCACGATTCAAGTTCCTATTTCTGTTATATTGACCTTTATGCCACTGTTGCTTTAAGAATGGGACGCGTATCGCTGATGCTATCACGCTGTCAGGAAGTGAACAGCGCTCGTTGTGGCCACGTTTTTTTTGGACCGTGCAGAGCAGAGAATGCGAACCAGATGATGGCGAGGGTTTTGTGTCCGCCATAAGATCTTCCAACCTTTGAGAAGCAGCAACTGCCGTATTTATTGGATTTGGATTTGGATTTATACAAGTATTTCTCTTTTTTTTTTTTGTATTTCAAGCTGCATTGAATTGAAACAGCTGTTCCCTCCAGAAAACCCCCCTCACACCCACAGAGCTAAAGTGGGATGTTGTGAACCCCTTACCCCTTTATCTATCCATATTTTTACTATCGGAATAAAGACCCTAAAATTATATTTGAATGTCCCGTGTATAATCCCCCCGGCTTCAAATTTTGGTCTGTGCCCTTGACTGAGACTTGACAAGAAGTGGAGTTGGCCCCTGGGTGGTGCACGGCGGCTGCCCACTACTCCTAGCTACACAGTTAGGATGGGTTAAATGCAGAGCATAATTTCCCCACAGGGATCAATAGAGTATATCAAAATCAAAAATCAAACTCTTGGCTATGATCTGATTACTATTTAGCAAGTGTGCTACTACAACTTTATATAGTACTACTATGATATGATTACAGTAGAGCACTCTGTTATGGCAACATTCATATTAATCTGCTAATTGCTGACTATTGTCTGTGGCTTGAGATAAAAGGATCTACTAAATAAGCACATTTAAATGTAATCTGCACAGGCATATATCTAATATGTGGACAGCCCAACAGAGCTACTGTACATCCTTCATGTTGGTTTGTGTTGTTTGTACTGATGTTTCAGATATGGTGCATGTTGTAACTCTGGTTTCTTTCTCTCCATTCACCCAGGCAGAAGAGCGCCATGGCAACTTTGAGGAGCGATTGCGACAGATGGAGGCACAACTGGAGGAGAAGAACCAGGAGCTTCAGAGAGTGAGTCATGCTCGATTTTTCCTCTCTCGCTGTTACTCAACCTCCTCCCGTGTCACTCCATTCCTTTATCAGTTTTTGCAGTGCACAATGGTGCGCTAATTTTCTAAACCCGTTTGACCATGCATTCAGATAAAAATCTATTCCTTACTCTCAGTGAAGCAGAATGCTCGCTATTAACTCTCTGCACACTTTCTCCTTCTGCACTTACTTTTATCCTCTCTTCTGTACTCCCTCTGTTGCTTGCTCTCCTCTTTCCCCCTAGGCCAGGCAGAGGGAGAGGATGAATGATGAACACAACAAGCGTCTCTCTGACACCGTGGACAAACTCCTGTCCGAGTCCAATGAAAGACTGCAGCTCCATCTTAAGGAAAGAATGGCCGCCCTGGAGGAAAAGGTGGCCTACTCCGTCTGCTATAGCCTTTATTATAGTTATTCATTTTATTTAGAAAATGCTGGATGGCAAAAGGGCGGCACGGTGGCACAGTGGTCAGCGTCGTCACATCACAGCAAGAAAGTCCTGATTTCGAGCCCCGGGGTAGTCCAGGATCGTCCTGGGTCATCCTGTGTGTGGAGTTTGCATGTTCTCCCCGTGTCTGCGTGGGTTTCCTCCCACAGTCAAAAGACATGTAGGTCAAGTGAATTGGCCGTACTAAATTGTCCCTAGGTGTGAATGTGTGTGTGTGTGTGTGTGTGTGTGTGTGTGTGTGTGTGTGTGTGTGTGTGTGTGTGTGTGTGTGTGTGTGTGTGTGTGTGTGTGTGTGTGTGTGAGTTTGTGTGCGTGCGTGCGTGTGTGTGCATGCGTGCGTGCGTGCGTGTGCGTGTGGGCCCTTTGATGGCCTGGCGGCCTGTCCGGGGTGTCTCCCTGCCTGCCGCCCAATGACTGCTGGGATAGGCTCCAGCATCCCCGCGACTCTGAGAGCAGGATAAGTGGTTCGGAGAATAGATGGATGGATGGATGGATGGCAAAAGCTGCACTGTTGGAAATAGCCCATTCAGTAACAAGCAAGACTTCTGTTCTGTAACCAGGCTATCGAGTACATTAAGAGAACTTTTCTTTATTCACAATTATATTGTTGTTATCGTAGACTGATGGAGTTTCTCGTTCTGTCTCCCCCAGAATGCACTGTCTGAGGAACTGGCTAACATGAAGAAACTCCAGGATGATCTCTTGGCAAACAAGGTGTATATCCTTAAGAGCTTAACTCTCACAGTGGCGCCCCCAAGGGGTGACCAGGGGTGGCCACGGCCACCCCGATACTATCCCTGGCTCCCCCGCTGGCCCCCCTAGCCACGAGTGGCATATGCAGAATATGCTTCTGATTATGCATAATATGCTTCTATCTGATATTTTACCTTAGGTGCTGTTAATTTAAATCAATAATGTGTATTTTTCATAATAATTTATGTCAAAGGAAATAACAAATGCATAGCCAGGCAGCCAGCCGTCACTGCGTCACACTCCCTCCCTCATGCACAGTCTGCCTCTGACAGCAGCTTAACTTAACTCTCATATTGACAGTTTTCAACTAGCCTATACAGTATACTACAACAGCAAAATAGAATTCCTGAAATTCAGTCATGGCTTTTGGTTTTGGTGTGCCACCCCAAGCTTTTCAGAGGCCCGATTTGGCCACCCCTATGAAACATTTCTGGGGGCGCCACTGAACTCTCAGTTTAAGTTTTTGGACATATCAACTTCAACTTTTTTCCTCCACACTATCATTTTTTTCTTTTCCATTCTCAGGACCAGCTGATAGCAGAGCTAGAGAGGATTCAGTTGGAGTTAGATCAACTGAGAGCCAGGCCTGGGGGCTCCTATTCCAGGTTGGTCCCCGTGTACACATCAATACAAAAGAAAGAACCCTTATTTTGCCATTGGAGATCTCTGTTGTGTCTCTCTTGTGTTACCTTCTGTCACTGGAAAAACACCAGTGATGTATTTGTTATCATATCGGATGCTGAATGGAACAAAGATCGTGGCATTTAACGCTGTCAGCGTCCACAGAAATGAGGTCGTGCTTATATGTACACACTCATACTCACATGTGGCTCCGGTGGCCAAATTCTGGGTGGAGGAGTGCTGCCTCGCGCTAGGCGACCATGTGGGTAATGGAGGCATAAAACCAGCATCCAGAATGAACAGTGCTGTGCTCATGTTTATCGATAGTGTTGATAAGCCAACCAGGTGGTGGAAAGTGTTGTGGTGATTAAGGACACGTTGACTCCCATTCTCCCGCTGGTTAATCCTGCCACGAGAATCAATTTCTAATGCTCCCCCGTTCATGAGAAATGCCGCTTTAGAGAAGGAGCTTGCAAGATACGGACAGCTACTGTCCCCGATAAAAATGGTCTCTTCGGTTTGCCATTCCTCACTTGAGACACGTTGTGTCCCATAGGAGACAAGGTTTTATGATTCTGAAAAATAATGCGGAAGATTTGGATCTGAAGCTTAAATTCAGGATCGACGAGTTTGACTACATTGTTTTTTGTTATATTCGGTATGATGAAATGTTTTGGCTGTGGGTCAGAGAGGCATTTAATAAGGTCTTGTCCCGAAAGGAGTTGAGGGTAGGTCTGATCCTCAAGGGCCCCGATGGCGGCATGAGCGGCGCATCCCCGGCTGGAGACGGCGCTGCCGAGTCGGCACAGGGCCGATAAGAGGCCGGGGAGCGAGGGGCAGGAGAAATAGACCAGGTTGTGAAACAGAATGAGACCGAGGTTGGAGAACAAAAGGGAAATGGAGGGACTGAGCAGGTAGGTGTGGGAGGTGCAGGTTAAGCAGATTAAAAAAAAGGTAATCACAATGAGAAAACAGAATTTGAGCAGGTAGAAGTTGATGGCCAGGATGAGCAGGTAAGGGAGGTTGAACAGAATAAAAAAGAAAACGAAAACAGTGAGAACAGGAAGTATAGCAAATTGGCTGGGCGAGATATGAATTGTGGTCGGAAGACGCAAATACGGCAGACTGCTATTGGAGTTGCAGAGTCTGTACTTGAGGAAGAGGAAGAAATGCTGTTGGATGATGAAATAAAATCAAAAACGTCTATTAAAAGGAAGCCCACATAGGGTAGACAGGAAAATTTAAAAGCAGAGAGGGTTTCAAAAGGTAAAAAGCCATCCTCCTCTTCATCTGAGAACACAGAAGAAAGTCACTGTGATTTAGGTTCCATTCCTCATACACCGGTGGACATAGAAGGGAGCTATGCTTTCCTGAAAATCAGGGCGTTTTTACAAGTTACCAAGGGTTTGAGAGCATTCAATGTGGAAAATTACTTTCCATACTTGCAGCTTTTTGTTGACTCGGTTAAATGTTTTATGAAAAGCACAGGAGATTTGGTGGTAAACACATTTACTGAACAGGAAATCTTTAGACTGAAAAAAAACTTGCAGAGAAAGTAAAATTGTAACTCCTTGATGACGTTTAAGACAAGTTTGGTTATTTTTAAAAAATCTTTTTTGGTTAGTGTAAACCTGTTTTTAGCACAGTTCAGCTCTATTCTCCTCATGTGTAATATAAAATTAGACACTTTACATCTAAATGGAGCAAGAGAAGACATGAAGCTGCTGTGTTTAAACTGGTTGAGCTTAAGAAAATAGATGTTTTGCTAATGTAAGAAACGCATAGTACTACTACTACTACTACTTTCGGCTGCTCCCGTTAGGGGTCGCCACAGCGGATCATCCGTTTCCATTTCTTCCTGTCTTCTGCGTCTTCCTCTGTCACACCAGCCACCTGCATGTCTTCCCTCACCACATCCATAAACCTCCTCTTTGGCCTTCCTCTTCTCCTCTTCCCTGGCAGCTCCATATTCAGCATCCTTCTCCCAATATACTCAGCATCTCTCCTCCACACATGTCCAAGCCATCTCAATCTTGCCTCTCTTGCTTTGTCTCCAAACCGTCCAACCTGAGCGGTCCCTCTAATATAATCGTTCCTAATCCTGTCCTTCTTCGTTACTCCCAGTGAAAATCTTAGCATCTTCAACTCTGCCACCTCCAGCTCCGCCTCATGTCTTTTCGTCAGTGTCACTGTCTCCAAACCATATAACATAGCTGGTCTCACAACCATCTTGTAAACTTTCCCTTTAACTCTTGCTGGTACCCTTCTGTCGCAAATCACTCCTGACACTCTTCTCCACCCACTCCACCCTGCCTGCACTCTCTTTTTCACCTCTCTACTGCACTCCCCGTTACTTTGGACAGTTGACCCCAAGTATTTAAACTCAAATGCCTTTGTCACCTCCACTCCTTGCATCCTGACCATTCCACTGTCCTCTCTCTCATTCACGCATAGGTATTCCGTCTTGCTCCTACTAACTTTCATTCCTCTTCTCTCCAGTGCATACCTCCACCTCTCCAGGCTCTCCTCAACCTGCACCCTACTCTCGCTACAGATCACAATGTCATCCGCGAACATCATCGTCCATGGAGACTCCTGCCTGATCTTGTCCGTCAACCTGTCCATCACCATTGCAAACAAGAAAGGGCTCAGAGCCGATCCTTGATGTAATCCGACCTCCACCTTGAACCCATCTGTCATTCCAACCGCACACCTCACCATTGTCACACTTCCCTCATACGTATCCTGCACCACTCCTACATACTTCGCTGCAACTCATGACTTCTTCATACAATACCACACCTCCTCTCTCGGCACTCTGTCATAAGCGTTCTCTAAATCTACAAAGACACAATGCAACTCTTTCTGGCCTTCTCTATACTTCTCAATCAACATTCTCAAAGCAAACATCGCATCTGTGGTGCTCTTTCGTGGCATGAAACCATACTGCTGCTCGCTGATCATCACCTCTCCTCTTAACCTAGCTTCTATTACTCTTTCCCAAATCTTCATGCTGTGGCTGATCAACTTTATACCTCTGTAGTTGTTACAGTTCTGCACATCGCCCTTGTTCTTGAAAATCGGTACCAGTATGCTTCTTCTCCACTCCTCAGGCATCCTCTCACTTTCCAGGATTGTGTTAAACAATCTAGTTAAAAACTCCACTGCCATCTCTCCTAAACATCTCCATGCCTCCACAGGTATGTCATCAGGACCAACTGCCTTTCCACTCTTCATCCTCTTCATAGCTGCCCTCACTTCCTCCTTGTTAATCCACTGAACTTCCTGATTCACTATCCCTACATCATCCAACCTTCTCTCTCTCTCATTTTCTTCATTCATCAGCCCCTCAAAGTATTCCTTCCACCTTCTTAGCACACTCTCCTCGCTTGTCAGCACATTTCCATCTCTATCCTTGATCGCCCTAACTTGCTGCACATCCTTTGCAGCTTGGTCCCTCTGTCTAGCCAATCGGTACAAGTCCTTTTCTCCTTCCTTAGTGTCTAACCTGTCATACAACTCCCCATACGCCTTTTCCTTTGCCTTTGCCACGTCTCTCTTTGCTTTACGTTGCATCTCCTTGTACTCCTGTCTACTTTCTTCATCTCTCTTACTATCCCACTTCTTCTTTGCCAACCTTTTCCTCTGTATAATTTGCTGTACTTCCTCATTCCACCACCAAGTCTCCTTGTCTTCCTTCCTCTGTCCTGATGACACACCAAGTACCTTCCTAGCTGTCTCCCTCACTATTTCTGCAGTGGTTGTCCAGCCATCTGGCAACTCTTCACTACCACCCAGTGCCTGTCTTAACTCCTGCCTGAACTCCACACAACAGTCTTCCTTCTTCAACTTCCACCATTTGATCTTCGGCTGTGTCTTCACTCGCTTCCTCTTCTTGGTCTCCAAAGTCATCCTACAGACCACCATCCGATGCTGCCTAGCTACGTTCTCCCCTGTCACCACCTTGCAGTCTCCAATCCCTTTTAGATGGCACCTTCTACATAAGATATAGTCCACCTGTGTGCACTTTCCTCCACTCTTGTACGTCACCCTGTGTTCCTCCCTCTTCTTGAAATATGTATTCACCACAGCCATTTCCATCCTTTTCGCAAAATCGACCACCATCTGTCCTTCCACATTTCTCTTCTTGACTCCATACCTTCCCATCACCTCCTCATCACCTCTGTTCCCTTCACCAACATGTCCATTGAAGTCCGCTCCAATCACCACTCTCTCCTCCTTGGGTACCCTCTCCACCATGTCGTCCAACTCACTCCAGAATTCTTCTTTTTCATCCATCTCACACACAACTTGCGGGGCATATGCGCTGATAACATTCAGCAATAAACCTTCAATTTCCAGCTTCATACTCATCACTCTGTCTGACACTCTCTTCACCTCCAGCACGCTCTTGACATACTCTTCCTTCAGAATTACCCCTACCCCATTACTCCTCCCATTCACACCATGGTAGAAGAGTTTGAACCCACCTCCGATACTCCTGGCCTTACTCCCTTTCCACCTGGTCTCTTGCACAAACAGTATGCCTACCTTTCTTCTTTCCATCATGTCAGCCCGCTCTCTCCCTTTACCAGTCATAGTGCCGATATTCAAAGTTCCAACTCTCACCTCCACATGCCTATCCTTCCTCCTCTCTAGCTGCCTCTGGACATGCTTTCCCCCTCTCCTTCTCCTTCGCCCAACAGTAGCATAGTTTCCACTGACACCCTGCTGGTTAACAGTACCGGTGGCGGTCGTTGGTAACCCGGACCTCGACCAATCCGGTATGTAAGTCTTATTTATGATCCGCATATTTGATTTGGCAAAGATTTTACGCCGGATGCCCTTCCTGATGCAACCCTCCCCATTTGTCCGGGCATGGGACCGGCACTAAGGATGCACTGGCTCGTGCATCCTCAGTGACTGGGTTGCAAGAAATGCATAATACAGAAGATAATTAAATTGAATGGATGAGGGATTGGACTGGAAAAATGATTCTCAATCATAAATAAAATATTAGTGATGCGGTCGGGATTCTTTTTTCAAAATATGTTTTGCCATGCTCCCTTGAAGTAGAGGAAGTAGTCAAAGGCCGGCGACTGAAACTATGAGCACATCATGAAGACATAAAAATCGTTTTTTATAAATGTTTATGGTCCAACCCTTGGTCCCGAATGATTATGTTTTTGAGTTTTCTTTGGACGTGTTATTTGATGTTATTATTAAATGTGACCGTGATGAGTATTTATTTCTGGGAAAGGATTTTAACTGTACAGAAAATTGCAAGCTGGACAGAAATCATCAGGAACCACAGCCTGTGTCTCTCACACATTTGATTAATTCATGTGAACTAAAATACATTTGGAGAGCTTTTTATGGGAACCAAAGGCAATATACATGGACACATTCAAAAGATAATGTGCTATCGTTGGCAAGGCTTGATCGGTTTTATTGTTTTAAACATAATTTTAATGTGTAACATTTCCAGTTTGTTTCTCTGATCACTCTCTTGTACAGTGTTAGGTTTTTATAAGGAGTGCTAAAACAAATAGTGCTTTCTGGCATTTTAACACATTTGTTATCTAAATGATAACAACTTTAGAGATGCTTTTAAGTTTTTCTGGGGCCTGATTTTAGTTCTCTACAGCAGCGGTGGGACATTGACAAGTGCAAGATAAAGCAGTTCTGCCAGCAGTACATTTGCAATGTCACCAGAGACATAGCCAGATCTATGAGCGATCTAGAGAATGAGATGGTGGAACTACAGATTTTAGCAGATTCCACAGGAGATAGAGGCCATATAGAGGCTCTCAAATCCAAAAAGCCTGCTTTGGCTAGCCTGCTAGGGCCACCCTTACTCTCTTGTTGAAGAAAGGGGATTTGCAAGACATTAAGAACTGGTGGCCAGTGTCCCTGCTCTGCAATGATTACAAGATCTTTTCTAAGGTGTTAGCAAACAGACTGAGAAAAGTAATGAAGGAGGTTATCCATGTTGACCAGACTTACTGTGTGCCCGGTAGGCTGATCACTGACAACATTACTTTAATTAGGGATGTTTTGGACATCTCTAGTTCCTAATTGGGAGTTGAAACTGGTCTTATTTCCATAGATCCGGAAAAGGCTTTTGACCGGGTTGAACACCAGCACTTGTGGCAAACCATGAAAGCTTCCAGCTTCAGCCCAGGTTTTATAGCTAAGATCAAGGTTTTGTACAGTGACATTGAGAATGTACTTAAAATTAACGGTGGTTTTAGTGCTCCTTTTAAGGTTCAAAGGGGAATTAGGCAGGGATGTTCTTTGTCTGGAATATTTTACTCTCTGGCCATTGAGCCCCTGTTGCATAAATTGAGTTGTGAGTTGTCTGGAGTCGCTTTTGCTGGTTGCAGTGCAACTGTTAAACTCTCTGCCTATACGGATGATGTAGCTGTTTGTAAAGGACCAAAGAGATGTTGATGTCTTGGTAAAAAATGTTAACAAGTTTGGTCAGATATCATCAGCAAGGGTAAACTGGGGAAAAAGCGAGGCACTCGTAGTAGGAGAGGGACTGAATGGTAAACTCATTAGACCTGGGTGGTTCACATGGAAAAGGGGAGGGATGAAATATCTGGGAGTGTTTGTGAGGAATTAAACTTTTTCAAATAAGAATTGGGAGAATGTTTTGGAAAAAGTAGAAAGGCATCTTAAGAAGTGGAAATGGATTCTACCAAAACTGCTTTATAGGGGTTGCATGTTAGTAATCAACAGCCTGGTGTCATCAAGTCTATAGCATCGATTAAGATGCGTTGATCCTCCAACCAACCTCCTGGCCAAGATTCAGGCTGTGCTGGTGAACTTTGTTTGGGACAACTTGCACTGGATTCCTCAGAGTGTGCTGTACCTCCCTAAAGATGAAGGGGGTCAAGGACTGATCCATCTGGCCAGCAGGGATGCAGCCTTCCGCCTCCAGTTCATTCAGAAATTGCTCACTGGGCCTAGAGACTTAGTGTGGAGACCAGCAGCCTGTGCAATACTACAACGTTGTTGTGGACTCAGAATAAACTTGCCTTTGTTTTTAATGGATCTTAACAACTCAGACCTCAACGGATTACTTGGTTTTTATCTTGGGCTCATAAGAGTGTGGAATATGTATAAGAAGGAGAGAATGGGCTGTTCTGACTCTCTGAGCTGGCTTATAAAAGAGCCAGTGGTGTATGATGGGCGTATGGACATGTCCTGCGACATTGGACCCGCTGTGTCAAAACTGTTCTGCCAGGCAAAGGTCATCACATTGGGTCAGGTGGTGGAGTTGGTTTGGCCCAATTTTGACAATGCTGCTGCACTAGGATCTCACCTGGGAGTGAAATCTACATGCCTCATTAGTCGGGTGCTATGTAAGATGAACAGTCACTCAGAAAAAGAACGGGAACTTTTAACATCATACTGTAGTGGTTCTATTCATCCCAATTTTGAAGATCCATTTCTTGGTTTAAAAAGTGTTCCTGATCTGAAAAATTGCACGGGTCCATTTTTAGATTTGGGAAATGTTCTTAATGTGAGTCTGAATGTACTTATAGTAGGTACGGCCATGTATAGTATGATGGTAAAAATCGTGAACAAAGAAAAACTGAGAGGTCGGACTGATACACCCTGGAGAGCCCAGCTGGGCTTGGGAGAGAATGTGAAGCCAATCTGGAGGATTTTATACAAACCACTGTTAATTAATAAAGCTGGTAATCTGCAGTGGAGGGTCTTGCATGGCATAGTGGAGGTCAATGCTTTTATTTCTGTGTTAAACCCTGATGTGAATGATAACTGTCCCTACTGTACCCAGAGAGAAACAGTTTTTCATTGTTTATTAGAATGTGTTAGGCTTAACCCCTGTTTCTGCTGTTAGAAAATTTATTTAGATCATCTGGGGAGATTTTTTGCAGATGGAATTTTATTTTTGGTTTCAAATGCACCCAACATGTAAAGTATAAATGCCAACTCTTGAACTTCATTGCAGGTCAGGCAAAAATTGCTGTTTATGTGAGCTGGAAAAAAAGAATCGAAGAGTTTGTATAATGTGATGTTGAACTGTTGTTTACCAGCATGGTCAAGGCCAGGATAAGGGTAGATTTTAATTATTACAAAGCAATGAAGGATCTGGACAAATTCACAACGATTTGGTGTTATAAAGGGGTGCTGTGTTCAACCATAGAGGATGAGCTGATTTTTGCTGAAGAGCTCGGATAAAAGGTGTCTTACCTGCTTTGTTTTTTTTATGTTTTGAGTTGTTGTCGAATGATTATTGTTAGGATTGCGTTAAAAGATGCATGTTAAGTGTTTGAAATTTGACAAATATTGTTTATATTGTTAAAAAGATATCAAGTCTGTTTTTTTTGGTAATTTTTTGTTAAATAGACTTGTTTTAAAAATTCAAATTCTCTCTCTCTTTCTCTCTCTCTCTCTCTCTCGCTCTGTCCAACACCTTGCCCTGCTGCACTCCAGCCGCTCTCTGCCAGGTAGTGCTCTAGAGCTGAGGTACTCCCATGGAGGAGGCTCTCTGCCAGCAGGCTCCACCACTCACCTTGATCACTACTGCAACACCTCCACTGGAGGCGTGGTCAGGCGGAGTCATCGCGCACGCTGGAGCTCCGCCCGCGAGGACTCCACCAAGGTGATATGAGAGTCTAACATCTTATGACGCAATCCTAAAACTGCTGATACTTTCAAAATACATTGTTGTTCGTTAAAGCAGCTACGAGGACTTTGGGTTTTTTGCTGACTCGGCATGACACTGTGGAAAAAACGTGTTGTGTTTTATGGAAGAATGATTATATTGTTGCAAAGTTCTACATTCCCCCTCTGGTAGTGAGGGCATTTGTTATGAAGAGAAGAGTGAGAGATGTAGTGGTCTTTTGGAAAAACAGGTGTTTGTATACAACAGTAATGTACTGTAACTTACTGTGTCTATGTATCCCATCTGTGCACCGTAAATCAATTTGTCAGATTTCAACCTGAAGATAAGACTTTTGAATCATTATCTAGCAATATCTAATCTTCTCCCTGATGGTCTTATTTGAGTATGTCAGTTGTATAGATGCATCAAAAAGACTGATATTATAATTAGTGAAAAAATATCCTTGTAGGGCGGCATGGTAGCACAGTGGTTAGTGCTGTCGCCTCACAGCAAGAAGGTCCTGGGTTCGAGCCTTGGGATAGTCCAACTTTGGGGGTCTTCCCGGGACGGCCTCTGTGTGGAGTTTGCATGGTTTCCTTGTTTCTGCTTGGGTTTTCCTCCAGGTGCTCCGGTTTCCTCCCACAGTCCAAAGACATGTAGGTCAGGTGAATTGGCCGTACTAAATTGTCCCTGTGTGTGTGTGTGTGTGTGTGTGTGTGTGTGTGTGTGTGTGTGTGTGTGTGTGTGTGTGTGTGTGTGTGTGTGTGTGTGTGTGGCGGGCGTGGGCCCTGTGATGGCCTGGCAGCCTGTCCAGGTTGTATCCCTGCCTGCCACCCAATGACCGTTGGGATAGGCTCCAGAATCCCGCGATCCCGATTGGGATCAGCAGCTTGAATAATGGATGGATAGATCCTTGTAGACGCTTTATAAAAGTGAATGGTAAGAAAAACAAAGATGACTCATTTCTAAGCTTTCTTGCTTGTTCTACATGTGCAGTACACAGATTGGGACAGTGGGGCTCTGCTGGGGACCGGGTTTGAGGCGGGCGTGGATGTGGCATGCTCTGATGACGAGGAGGACAGGGACACACTGTTTGGCTCAGAGCTGCTCTCCCCGAGTGGACAGACAGATGTCCAGACTCTGGCCATCATGCTGCAGGAACAGCTGGAAGCCATCAACAAGGAGATCAAGTAAGAGGGCGAGGAGGGGAGAAGCCACTGCTATAGGTGTCTAGAACTTGATGAATGAGAGCATCAGTGAAATGCCTTTATTGTAAAAATGTAATGGAATCATTACTTTGGCTGAAGTGACGGACGTGGAATAATGCCTGTTTGTTGATTGTAGTCAATTTATTTAGCATTGTTTAGGTCAAATTCAGGGTTGAAGATCTGTGGGTTTTACTTTTAAAGCACTGAACATCCTTGAGTAGTTCACTTCTATCTTTTTTATCCACTTCAGTCTCACAATTCTTTTTCACCCGCCTTCCCACCCGCCTTCCCCCAAAAACCAGACTGATCCAGGAAGAGAAGGAGAACACCGAGCTGCGTGCGGAGGAAATCGAGAGTCGGGTCAGCAGCGTAGCATTAGACGGTCCCCCCATTCCTCCATCCTCACTTGGGAGGGACAGCACGGGCCGTGGCTTCATCCCGTCGTCCATCACATCCTCCACCCTTGCCTCACCCTCTCCCCCCAGCTCTGGACATTCCACCCCTCGTCTGCCCCACTCCCCTGCCCGTGAGACCGACAGACAGGTACAGTTGACTAATGCAGCTGCAGTGGTATGACTTGTTTGAGCAAGTCTAACTTTTTTTTTTTTACATGATGATGCTGGTTGCGTGGCTTGGGTTCTGGGCTGTTCCGGTGGCAGCTGGACACTGCTTGGCATCCTGCGCATCATATTCTTCATAAATTTTATAATTCCATTATAATTATGTTATCCTCTTTCAATGTTGTATTCTGTAAATTGTGTAAATACAACATCCATTGCACATCTGTCCATCTTGGGAGAGAGATCCCTCCTCTGTTGCTCTCCCTGAGGTTTCTTCCTATTTTTTTGTCCCTTATCTGATGATCTAAGGGTCTAAGGACAGGATGTTGTGTTGCTGTAAAGCCCATTGAGGCAAATTTGTAATTTGTGATATTGGGCTATACAAATAAAATTGACTTGACTTGACTTAGCCTTTCATCAAAGAAGGTTGAATCACTTCATCTGGATACATTTATTGACAGACACCTTCCATCACCCATCTAAGTGACCTCTACAGTCTAAAAATGTCGAAACGTATCTGTCAATAAATGTTGTATACAGATGAACTGATTCAACCTTCTTTGATTTTCTTACCTGGATTATTGAGCATCCATCAAGACGTTTAACCCTTCATGGATGCTGTGTGTGGTCCATGTATGTATATGTTCCAAACTGGCTTCTATCCTTTCTCTCAGAACAAGGAAGATGATCGGTCCCTTGCCCTACTTGACTCCACGCCACCTCCCACTCCTCGTGCGCTGCGATTGGACAGAATGACCCTCACCCATCCGGGGGCGATGCTCGATGATCCTCGGGAATTTCGCAGGTAAAAAAAAAACCAGGCAGATTCTGCTGCAAACGTGGTGCTTTCCATGTGTTGACCTGGCTGGGCAATAATTCAATATTATTGTTAATCACCTTCAAATGGTATTGTATCAGGATGAAATTCAGATACTGTCATGTCGTGACTAGAAATGGGTACCAAGACCTGGTATTAAATGGGCAGCAGTGTTAAATTATTAAAGACCATAGTATTGGGGGAGTCCAGGTAGCGTGGCAGTCTGTTCCGTTGCCCACCAACATTGGGATTGTCAGTTCGAATCCCCGTGTTACCTCCGGCTTGGTCGGGCGTACCTACAGACACAATTGGCTGTGTCTGCGGGTGGGAAGCCGGATGTGGGTATGTGTCCTGGTCACTGCACTAGCACCTCCTCTGGTCGGTCGGGGCACCTGTTCAGGGGGGAGGGGAACTGGTGGAACAGCGTGATACTCCTATGCGCTACATCCCCCTATTGAAACTCCTCACTTCCGGGTGAAAAGAAGCGGCTGGTGACTCCACCTATATCTGAGGAGGCATGTGGTAGTCTGCAGAGGGGGATGGAGCAGCGACCGGGACAGCTCGGAAGAGTTGGGTGGTTGGCCAGGTACAACTGGGGAGAAAAAGGGGGAAAACCCCCCCCCCCAAAAAATACTAGTATTGATAAGCTCCGACGTTACCGGTTATGCTATCGATGTTGGAGAAATTAGGAAAATAAATGTCCTATTCATTTAGGCTACATAAACGTTATCTTGCACCTTTTATCTCACTAACCCTGTTTCTAAATTGCAGTAAGGTTGAGACGTTTGTCTATGATTTATTTTCACTATCCCCAATCCAGAAGAGCGATCTCTCTCAGAGCCTGTTGTATGTGTGAGCCGAGGGGCGGGGCCAACTCTCTGCCTCTCTCAGACGCACGCACGCACGCACGCACGCACACACACACACACACACACACACACACACACACACACACACACACACACACACACACACACACACACACACACACACACACTTACCTTGCTGTTAGTGACAATGGCAGAAAGAGAACTAAATGGTCAAAAGTCTAGTTACACGTCACTAGAGTCGATGCTGACAATACTCATTGCCCCAAGTGTAACAAGTCTTTTGCATGTAAGGGAGGAAACACAAGCGATCTTTCCAAACATCTAGCAAAAGTGCATCAAATACAGGTGGAGAAATGCAGTTTTCAACTGCCTAGCTCGTAGTTCATCTCTTGTTGCCCCATCCACCTCATGTATGTTATGTATGCTAGCAACCTATAGCCTACACTGAGTTATGATATACTTGGTTATAATTACATGTAACTGTGAAACACCAATTTAACAAAGGAGTTGAATCAAGTGCGACTGGACTTGGTATATATCTGTGAAGATGCTTCACCTCTCATCCAAGAGGCTTCCTCAGTTTGTGCCTTTCTGACTAGACCAAGCTAGTCTGACTGGCTGGTGATGAGACTCAGAATTTAACTAACAGAACCACTCATAGAGCCACTCATATTTATGGTTCTGTTAGCGACGGGAGTTGGCAAACATCGGGGCACAAAGAGCCATGGACATCTATAGCTCTGATAACGACTCCAAAGAGGATAAATTCTGAGTCTCATCACCAGCCAGTCAGTCAGACCAGCTTGGTCTAGTCAGAAAGGCACGAACTGAGGAAGCCTCTTGGATGAGAGGCGAAACGTTTTCATGGATATATACCAAGTCCAGTCGCACTTGATTCAACTCCTTTGGATAACCATGACCTGGATGAATGAGAACATTCACAGACACCAATTTAACAGTACTGTAACTCTGTGCAATAATTCAATTCAATATGCAATACAGTAACTCTGCAATGATTCAGTGTGCAATACACAGGCGTTTGTGCTGTTTGTTTCATGCTGCAGTAATACAGTATAGATAGGGACATATGCACATGTTTACATATTTTATTCTTATTTCTATTTCTTATTTTATCTTCTATTTATTTATATTTTTCTTATTTATATTTATTTATATTTTCTTGCTATTTTGTATCTTGTTGTTTTTTCTTTATTAGAGTGTGAGTGTCTGTAATAGGACCCAATTTCCCCTAGGGGATGAATAAAGTATTCTGATTCTAATTCTGATCAACTAAATTATACAAACATGGGTTAGTGATTAAAAGTAATGCTCTGTCCAGACAAGAGAAAATAAAGCAATGTTAATTCTGTTCTTAATTTGTTTTGTTTTCTCCCTCTTAAAAAATTCACAAAAAGAACCGATAAGAGTACCGTTAAAGTACCGGATCGATAAGCAGTATCAGTAAGAGTAGTAGTACTGTTAAAATCTTAATGATACCCATCACTAATCATGACACACAATTTTGTTATCAAAATTAATAGCAATGAGAATCTTCAAATTTCTCACAATATGATGTCTAAAATATTTAAGGGAGTATTATTTGAAAACTGGTTTTGGTTTGATATTATACTTTATCTAACTTGTCAATCCGCATAATGATTTGGCAGAATTTTACGTCAGATGCCCTTCCTGACATAATCACTAACCCTATGGATGGGGGCAGAGGAAAGGTTGGAGAGAGGTCTTGAAGATTGGAGAGAAGTGCTAGAGATTAGAGGACTAAAGATCAGCAGAAACAAAGTAGAAAGTCCAGGATTGACCTTAGGAGGAGAAGATGCCCCAGAAGTTAACGAATTCAAGTACTTAGGATCGACAATACACACAGAAGGTGGTGGTAAGAAGGAAGTCAAGAAAAGGACACAATCTGGGTGGAATTCATGGAGAAAGGTAGCTGGGGTACTTTGTGACAAAAGAATGCCGTTGAGGGTAAAGGGCAAAGTACACAAATCAATGGTCAGCCCTGCCATGCTGTATGGTATGGAAGCAGTGACAACAACAGAGAGGCTAGAATCTACATTACAGGTAGCAGAGAATGAACATGCTGCGTTGGTCCTTGGGAGTGACTAGAAAAGACAGGAAGAGAAATGAAGAAGCGAGAGCTGTGTTCAAGATCAGAGGAATGGATGAGAAGTTGAGAGAGACAAGATTGAGATGGTTTGGACATGTACAGAGAGGAGGCATAGACTATAGAGGAAAGAAGGTATTGGACCTGGAAATACCTGGCAAAAGAAAAAGAGGTAGACCAATGAAAAAATGGAGAGACCAGATAGAGGAGGACATGAGGAGGGTTGGACTGCAGGAGAGGGATGCATCAGATGGAAAGCTATGGAGGGCAAAAATCCACTGTGGTGACCCCTGAAAAACAGGGAACAAGCCGAAAGAATAATTATACTTTATCAAACAGTTCAATATGAGCAACCTCCATTGGATTCTTAAATATGGTTTTTTCATATGTAAGCAGATATCATGATATGAAATTGTGTAAAATTCCATCCATCCATTATTGTGATAGTAAAAATTTCCATCAACCAGCACTCGTGCCAATTTTCATTCCTCATGATCTCTTGTTCCTTCTAGTCTTTCAGCAGATGGCAGCAGTTCAAACAGCAGTCAGGATTCTCTCCACAAGTCCAGCAAAAAGAAAAGCATCAAGTCTTCTATTGGTCGGTTGTTTGGGAAAAAGGAGAAAGGACGGATGGGCCAGCCTGGGCGGGAAGGATCTACCTCCCTTGGTAAATGGATGGAGGGCGGGAGTGAATAACAGTTACTATAGAATGACAGTGTTGTTGTTTTAAGTGTCAGAGGTACTGTTGCTGTGTTTCAGCCACAGAGCGTAGAACACAAGCATCTATATGTTAATGTTCTTATGACTTCCTGTGTCTCCTGTAGTCTCCACACCCTCTGAGGACGGTGCCTCTGGAGATTCCATGGGCATGAACAAGACCGGGACCCTGGGACCAGCCGACAAAGACCGCCGCAGCAAAAAGAAGTAAGTGTTTTGGATTTTTATCCCATAATGTAGTGAACTTTGGTGTTCTGTTCCATACTCTCTCATTGGACGTATATACCAAATAAAGCATGTTGTTTCACTTCCTGCCAGGCATGAGTTGCTGGAGGAGGCATGTCGTCAGGGCCTCCCCTTTGCATCTTGGGATGGCCCGACTGTGGTCTCCTGGTTGGAGGTAATGTTCATTGACAGACCAAAAAAAAAAAGAAAAAGAAACATTTTTTTTTAGAAAGACAAACCATGTAGTGACAAAGCTTTGAGGTGAATGACGTTTTCTGTTTGTTTCTCCTTCCATTTATCTCTTCTCACTCCTACTCCCAGCTGTGGGTTGGAATGCCAGCCTGGTATGTGGCGGCCTGTCGTGCCAATGTAAAGAGTGGTGCCATCATGGCCAACCTGTCAGACACAGAGATCCAAAGGGAGATTGGCATCAGCAACCCACTGCACCGCCTCAAACTCCGGCTGGCCATCCAGGAGATGGTGTCCCTCACCAGTCCCTCTGCCCCAGCCAGCACCCGCTCTGTGAGGGTCTTTCCACTACTTTTATGGCAGAGTTTCCCAAATATGTTGGATGTCATGGTCCATGACAACTTAGCACACCTTCAACCACTTAGAGGCAACTCAATAATCTATGCATGCAGTCAATCTGCTATCGTAGATAATGACTGTCAGGGAAAGTGTTTTTTTTCCACAGAAGAAATGCATTAGGGTAGGGATAAGGCAACCAGAGCGTACTTAAAGTGATAATACAAAATCCAAAAGTGGTGAAAACTGAGAAGTGGGTGTAGTGTCTGGTCCCCAGAAGAATTTTATCCATTCAATCCATCCCATGGAAATTTTACTTTTGACGATCACTGCAATAATTTTCAACACAGAAATGTGAATGTGACAGGGCATCTGGGTGGCGTGGCGGTCTATTCCATTGCCTACCAACATGGGGATCGGCAGTTCGAATCCCCGTGTTAACCTCCGGCTTGTTTGGGCCAAACGCAGTTGGCTGTGTCTGTGGGTGGGAAGCCGGATGTGGTTATGTGTCCTGGTCACTGCACTAGTACCTCCTCTGGTCGGTCGGGGTGCCTGTTGGGGGGGACTGGGGGGGTAGCGTGATCCTCTCATGTGCCATGTGCTACGTCCCCCTGGCAAAACTCCTCACTGTCAGGTGAAAAGAAGTGGCTGGTGACTCCACGTGTATCGGAGAAGGCATGTGGTAGTTTGTAGCCCTCCCTGGATCAGCAGAGGGGGTGGAGCAGTGACTGGGACGTCTCTGAAGAGTGGGGTAATTGGCCAAGTACAATTGGGGAGGAATAGGGGCAAAAAAGAAAAAAAAGAAATGTGAATGTGAGGAATCATGTATTTTCAGTCTGTTCAGTATGTCAAAAAGTACTGTACCCATAAGCCACAATGTCCATTTAATGGTGACAGACAAGACAAAAAGTAAGTTATCTTTACTTGATCAGTTGAATCCACCACTCCTTTGCAGAATAAGTTGAAGGAAAGCGGTAGAATGCACATCAGTTCGCTTCAGACTAGTGGTGGCAGTCAGGAGCAAAACAACACTATAGTTATTGTTGAACTGATCAAAATTACTGCTGAATTATCTTAACTGAATAGTGTAGATAGCTACAAAACTTCACCACCCAAGTCTTAGAAATGCTCCAACGGCCAGTCAAGTGATATTTTCTTATGGGAAAAAGGAAAGGGATTTTTCTTCCAGGAACGAAGGCCCCCAGATATAACTCTGCCCACCTCTCAAGCTCTGTTTTAACTGATGATTTGCAGTATGTGTGACTTTTCAGTGGCTACTGTTCCTGCTGTGGGGGATGGTCCTATGTGTTTATATATTGATTTATCTACTCACCATGTCCTGTTGCTCATTGTGAAGAATAAGTTCTGTACATAGTCTTAACGTGTACCCATAATCCATTGCCCACTGAGATGCTTGTGATAGGCAACAAGTTGTACCTCTCTTCTCTCGGTCTAACATTTCTCTTTTTCACGTGACCACAGTCGACAAGTAATGTGTGGATGACCCATGCAGAGATGGAGTCACTGAATGCTGCCACCAAGCCCCCGGTTAGTGTGTAATTTATCCTGTCTCTGTTTGACAACCATAGTTTTATCCATTGGCAGAGTTCAGTCATTCGCACTACATTTTTCTGTTTCACTTGATTTTGAATTATATGCACAGTCTCCCTGATAAAAATCACGTTGATGAGTCTCTCCCCCCTCCTCCACTTTCTCTCTCTCTCTCTTTCTCTCTCTCTCTCGTTCTCTTTCTTTCTCTGTCTATCTGTATCTCTCTGTCTTTTTTTTCTCTTTCTATTTGTGGGCCCAGGCCATAGTGTTTGTGAATCTTCTTCTCTCCCTCTGGTTGCTGTTTCAGTATGAACTGCTTCCAACTAATTACCCATTCACTAACACACTGTTCCTCCCCTTGTCCCCTTCTCCTGTTGCTATTCTTCCTTTCTCTTCCTCATTCTGCTTCTCCACCATTCATCCATCCAACCATCCATCTGTTCATCCATCCATCCACTTCTCACTACCATCCTGCTTTTGACCCTTGCTCCCTTTTTCTCTCCATCGCCACATCACTCTCTCCTCTTCTATCCTATCTCTCTGTCTACTTCTTCTGTTCTCTTCTTTGTACCCAAGGAGCTGAAAGAGTTCAGCTGGGATCAGGTAAGAATCAACAGTCCATTTGGAAATGTAAGCTTTAGCATAATTTACTGCACATTTGTCAGTATCACCATCAACGTCCCCCGTAAAACTCTAAAATAGTAAACTACAAACAGTAATGAGTCATTGACTCTCACCACCAGCCGCGAATCAGTGTGTTGATCATCTGTGCCTGTCCCCTTCAGATTCTGGCCTATGGTGATATGAATCATGAGTGGGTGGGCAATGACTGGCTACCTAGCTTGGGTCTGCCACAGTATCGCAGCTATTTCATGGAGTCCTTGGTGGATGCCCGCATGCTAGACCACCTGACTAAGAAAGAGCTGCGAGGACAGCTCAAAATGGTGGACAGCTTCCACAGGTACGACTCACCATCTTTTTTCAGCTGCTCCCCTCAATTCCTCTGCATTTTTGTCTTGCTGACATGGGCATGATTCCCTCATGCTCTCTCCTCACTTCTCATTTTCTTTTTTTATTGATCTTTAAATTTAACAAACACATAAGCACCTCGTGAAAAGCAACAGAAGAAAACCTACAAAGCAAAAATCCCACCCCAAAACCAACAACAGATGCTGCAATGTGTAAAAGTTGTATTGAAAGGAAAAACCAGTAAAATAAACAATAGTTATGATAATAAGTATGAATAGATTTTATGAGAATACAACAGTAAGCAGGTAAACTTTACAAACAGATGGAGCAGTCAGCCACTGCTTTCCAGGGACAGAAAAGTGGGTCAAAGTCTCTGTAGGAAGGAGTGCAAAGGTTTCCAGAGTCTCCAGAATTTGGTCAATTTAATTTTCCAATTTATGGTTGAGATCATGAGTCAGTTTCTCCAGAGGGAGAAGGGCCAATATCTGTGATCATCCTCATCATCGGCGGTCACTCAAAGTGAGTATGACTGTCCTCTCCATTGGGTTGTCTACTTGTGGGTCTTCAGATGTCTGTAGAGGCCGATACACTATCCGCATACTTTGGTGCAGTGTGAACAGGGGAAAGTGGTGGTGGTTGAGCTATTTTCTCTCTCTCCTTGTGGTGCTGTCGGGTTTTCTCTTCGGCACAGTGGAGTTCCATTTCATTACGTGCAGCTCCGTCCTGCACCGATTTCTTCCAGGAGTGCAATTTGCTACCAGTTGCTCAATGGGATGTTGAATTTCTTCAGACTGGGGCATCCAGGTGGCGTGGCGGTCTATTCCATTGCCTTCCAACATAGTGCTCGCCGGTTTGATTTCCCATGTTAACCTCCAGCTTGTTCGGGTGTCCCTACAGACACAGTTGCCACATCCCTACAGACACATACCCACATCTGGCTGCCCACGGAAGCCGGATGTGGGTATGTGTCCTGGTCGCTGCACTAGCACCTCCTCTGGTCGGTCGGCGCCTGTTGGGGTGGAGTGGTGGGGTGAACTGGGGGGCAATAGCGTGATCCTCCCACGCGCTACGTCCCCCTGGCGAAACTCCTCACTGTCATGTGAAAAGAAGCAGCTGGTGACTCCATATGTATCAGGGGAGTCATGTGGTAGTCTGAAGCCCTCCCCGGATGGGCAGAGGGGGTGAGACAGAGATCGGGATGGCTCGGAGGAGTTTGCTAATTGGCCGAATACAATTGGGGCGGGAAAAAAAAGGGGGGGGGGTCTAAAAAAATCTTCACACTGGTCTTGATATTGTCTTTGAAAAGTTTATTTTGCCCACCGGGAGCTTGCTGATCTTCCTTCAGCTGGGAGTACAGGATCTGTTTGGGGAGATGTGTGTTGGACATGCGGATGACATGGCCCGTCCATTGGAGTTGGTGCTGCATTATTGTGGTGGTGATGCTAGTCATGTTGGTTTCTTCCAGAATGCTGATATTGGTGCGTCTGTCTTTCCAGCTGATCCTCAGGATATTATGTAAGGATCTTTGGTGGTATTGTTCCAGGGCTCTCAGGTGCCTGCTCTAGGTGGTCCATGACTCTGTGCCATACAGCAGGGTAGGCAGAACAACAGCTCTGTAGACCAGGAGTTTTGTTTGGGCCTTTAGGTCTTGGTCTTCAAAGACTCTTTTCCCGGGTCTGGCGTAAGCGCCACTGGCACAACTCAGGCAATGGTTGACTTCAGAGTCGTCAGCTTTTGAGTAGAGAAGGCTGCCAAGGTATGTCTGTATGCCTTGGCAAAGGCATTGAATGTCCTGGAGGTCATCTGCAGAGTGTGCTGTGATGGTGTTGTTGTCTGGATATTGAAGCTTCATGATGGCGGTGTTGCAGACTTTGCACTTGGCCTTGAACCTAATAACGTTGAAGAGCCTGCCGTCAGTTGTGTATAGGATTGAGATCCCCTATGGCAGCTCTTTGCCAATGAGGTGGAGTATGGCAGCAATCAAGATGGCAAACAGGGTGGGTGCAATGATGCATCCCTGTTTGACCCCTGTTTCCACAGTCAAGTGCTCTGACTCAGCTGCTGTTGCTGAGCACTGTGACTAGCACGCCATCATGTAGAAGCCTCAATATTCTGGTGTATTTGTCTGGGCAGCCATATCTTGATAGTATGCCCCAAAGAGTGGCAATCTACTGAGTCAAAGGCCTTTGTGAAGTCTATGAAAGCCATGTACAAAGGCTGCCTTTGTTCATGGCATTTTTTTCTGGAGTTGGCATGCTGTAAATATCATGTCTGCTGCACTTCTGGATGGGCAGAAGCCACACTGAGATTCTGGGAATATGTTTTCAACCAGTGGTAACAGTCAGTTTGCAAGGATGCAAGCGAGGACTTTGCCTGTTTTTGACGGGAGTGAGATGCCCCTGTAGTTTCCACATTCCGCCTTGTCCCCTTTCTTGAATATGGCCACTATTAGAGCATCCCTGAGCTCTGAGGGAAGTTCTTCTTTTTCCCAGACCTTGAGGAGGAGGGCATGGATGTGGTACAGGGGAAGGCCTAGTAGTGCTGAAAAAGCCTCTGGTGTCACCCGAGTCTGCCAGTCGGTGGATTTCCAGAACCTTTTCTGTCCACCAAGAGTTCATAAGCTCCCTCAACCATCTCTTGACATCCGCCTTGGCTCTGGAGTGAGCCACACTTTTAGCCTTATAGGTTACATCATTTTGCCAGGCATGAAAGGCTTTCTTTTTCTTGGAGATGAGCTGTTCTATTGCTATGTCATGCTCATCAAACCAGTCTTGGTGTTTTCTTGACTTGTACCCAAGGGTGGTTTTGCAGGTGTTGAGGATGGTGAATTTGAGCAGATTCCAGTGCTTCTCAATGTCATCAGGCTATTCCTGTTGGAGGATTTCCCCAAGAGAGGCCTGAAGTCACTGCTGGATGGCAGTTTCATTCAGGCTTTCAAGGTTCAGTCTTGGCCGGATCTGCTTCTTTTGAACCGTCCTCTTCCTCTTGAGTTTGATGGACATCGTGAAGCGGATAAGGTGATGATCTGTCCAGTGGTCATCGGCCTCAATCCTGGCCCTCGTGCTGTTCATGTCACGGTGGTCCCTGGTTCGTACAATAACATAGTCAAGGAAATGCCACTGTTTGGAGAGGGGGTGTCTCCAAGGTGCCTTCTTTTCCTATAGTGCCCTCCCAGAGGTGTTGATCCTGGCCAGCCCTGGCGTTGAAGTCTCCTCGGAGAATAAGCTTATCTTCTTTAGAGATTTTTGACAGTTTCTTGTCTAAGCAGGCATAGAAGGTCTCTTTTTCTTCCTCTTCAGAGTCTAAAGAAGAGGCATAGGCACCCACAACAGTTGCTATCTGGTTGTTGGCAAGCACCAGACAGATGGTCATAAGATGCTCACTGATCCCCACAGGAAGTTCAGACAGGTGGCTGATGATCTAGTTCCTGATGGCAAACCCAGCACATTGAATCCCAGGCTCATCAGCAGCTTTTTCCTTTCCAGAAGAAAATGTAGCCGCCCTTCTCCTTCAGTTGTCCTTCGTCTGCCCTTCAGGTTACAGAAAAGGCAGCTATGTCAATCGGCAGTTCTTCAGTTCTCTAGCAATAATCGCAGTTCTCCTCTCTGGTCTGTCACTGGTTGCACTATCCAACAGTGTTTGCACATTCCAGGCTCCAAGTTCATGTTTCTGTGTTTCTGACCACATGTGGTGATCCCTCTGATGCAGTAATCCAGTCAGGAGGTTTGAGGCAGGCTATTTTTAGGGCACCTTTTCTAACCTCTTCCCCAGGTGGGGTGAGCAGAGTGGATCCTAAAGAGGGCTGCTTTGTCGTGGGTGCAGCTACCAAACGGCTCTTTCTACCTCATTCCAAGAGCCCAGCGACTGAATCTAGCACCCACCGCCTGATGTGCCGGATCATGACTAGGGGCTTCCAGATCTCATAATCCTGCCCCAGTTGCCACGTGCTGGTCACCATTTGACTTAATCCATGATGTTAGGGTGGATTCCCTTTATGGAGTATGCCTGTGTGTGACTTTGTTTAACATGGGGAGACCAGTGCACAGACAGCCACCACATGGTGCTTGACAGATCTGGGTCAGGATCCATTGGCATGGAGTCCCAGATGACTGGGGGGCCATTTCTGCTGCAGCCTTCATCTGCCCTCCGAGGCATTTTCATGCTTCCCTAAAGTCAGCCATCATCCTCTGCCTGTTCCACCGTTGAGGTCTTGGTCGGATTACTCTTTGTCAGGGACCTCCCCTTTGACCTTACCACCATGGGTGAGCCTACCAGGAGCATAGCTCCAGACAGCATTGCTCTTGGGATCTCAGGACCACGCAAGTTTCTCCGCCACGACAAGGTGATAATCCACTCAGTGGATTATCACCTTGATATACGGTCAGAATGTGATATCCACATTCTGACTGTAGGGACCTGCGGGGTGGACTACCGCAGAAAGATACACTTTTTAGCCAAAAATAAAAGCATTATTAACAGAGATTTGATGTCTGTACTAAAGAGATTGTCCTTAGTGTGGTTTAACAAATAAAAAGAAGTCATTGTAAATCGTTCACCAGTAACGTCCTGGATCACAGAATGGACTTCCTTCCAAAATGTCTGAATGTGGTTACAAGATCAGAACAGATAGATAAAAGTACTTTACATTTACAGTAGAGTGAGCTGTTGGGGACAGTTTTCTGGAGACAGATAGGTGTGAGTCCTATGGAAGTCCTATGGAAGTCCTGTGGAACATTTTAAAGTTTTGCTCATGAATAGAAGTGAAGTACTTTTCAGGAAAATCCCATTGTAAATCTTGATCCAATCTGCAGAATTAATTGTTAACCCCAGATCACGCTGCCACAGCGGCTTCAGGGAATCATACTCTCAAGAATCAGAGTAGAGTAGTGGAGCATAAATCTGCGAAATCGTGCCTTTGAGAGATTTGGCTGAGACCATAGCATTTTCCAGTTCTGGGAGGTTCAAGTGGATCCTGTCTTTTCTTGAAAGAGACTCTATATAATGATGCATTTGGAGATATTTACAAAAAATCTCTATGGGGAATGTTAAAGTCAGTCCTAATTTGCACAAATGACTAAAGAGTCAGAGATGAATAGGCCTGCAAGATCTAATAGGCCCTTGGAAAGCCACTGCAACAGAAACAATACTCTTAATTTGTGCCGGAAGGTCAGGCTTCAATGCCAGGGGAGACCAAACAGAGATAACAGAGGGGATATTCAAATATTTCTTCACATCCCTCCAGACTAGTAGCGTGTTACAAACAATTATATTATCAAGATAATTTATCTGATCTATATTGCTGATGAAGGGGAGGGATTTAAGCCTTCTGGGATAACATGCTAAAGATTCAAAACCAACCCATAACGAATCCTTCTCATTTTTAAAACAGCTCATCATTTTAAGTTGCACTGACCAATAGCAGAGTTGTAGGTTGGGCAGGGATAAGCTTCCCAGTTCCTTTGGCTTAATAAGTTTAGATAACCCAACTCTCTGGTCAAAGAAAGTCGAATCAGTTCATCTGGACACAACATTTACTGAGAGAGAAACGTTTCATCACTCATCTAAGTGACCTCCTCAGTCTTAACTGACTGTAAGTATCCCCACCCTTATAAACAATACAATGGCATAACGACCAAAAACAATGATCAGTTTCATACGCAAATTGCTCTGAGAATTAACTAGAGTTTCAATGGCAATGTGTACTATTCACAGTGGGGGTGTTGCAACAGTTGAGACATGTATTTTCCAAACATTGCACCTCAGTTCCTTTCAAACCCCAAAACATGCTGTGCAAGAAGTTGGCCCACTCCAAGGATTGGGTCCCCCGGCAACAACAGAGCAATATATTGTATGCTTGTATGATTTGTACACTGGGGACACCAAACAGTCACTGGCCAAGAGGATGGCACAACACAGGAGAGCAAACACATCAGGCCAGGACTCCACAGTCTACACCATCTACAGGCCAGTGGCCACTCTTTTAAAGATGAGAATGTGCACATCCTTGATCGGGAGGAACGCTGATTTGAACGGAGAGTCAAAGAGGCCATCTATGTGAAGATGGAACGACCATCTCTGAATTGGTGGGGGGGGGGGGCTAAGAGCACATCTAGCACCATCTTACAGTGCTGTGATTGCAACTATTCCCCAATCCTCTGTGAATAGTACACATGGCCATTGTAACTCTAGTTAATGCTCACGGCAATTTGCATATGAAACTGATCGTTGGTTTCAGTTGTTATGCAACTATTGTTTATAAGGGTGGGGATACCTACAGTCGGTTGAGACTGAAGAGGTCACTTAGATGAGTGATGAAACGTTTCTCTGTCAATAATCGTGTATCCTTGTAAATGAGATGAGAAATACACTTTGCCTACCCAGTTTCTCTAAGCTTCTGATGTTCTGTATCAGATAATCTACTTTCTTGAAGCAGTGCTATGTCAGGTTTATGTTTTTTCAAGTACGTTAAAATCTTTTTCCTTTTGATTACATGGCCAATCCCTTGGACGTTCCAAGTGGTAAGTTTAAGTGATCCAGACATAGGAGTTATAAAGTTGTAACGCATGTGAATAAAAACAATCGTTTAGAGACAAACTGATTACAATGTAAAAAAAATGGTATAAAAAGAAAACTAACGGTCCAATTGTTCAATGTAATAAAAAAGACTAAAATCCCAAAACTCAAAATTTGCAGCTCACCACTCATTTTCTGATACAGTTTTCTCCGTTGACTCTGTCTTTTGTGCATCTGGCATGGAAAGTATAAAGGTGTTAAAGACATATTGAGGGGGAACTTTGGCTGTTGTGACAGTTTAGCTTGGCAAGTTTATGTTTTCGGGTCCCCCTCAAGACATGAGGGTCAAAGGCATTGGATTGTGTCGTGCTTTCTGAGTACAGGTGAGGGTGGAAATTCGCCCTCAATTAAGCCGATGAACTCCTGACCTTTTGGCTCTTTGACCTTTCCCAGGGTCAGTTTGCATTATGGCATCATGTGCCTGAAGCGTCTGAACTACGATCGCAAAGAGCTGGAGAGGAGGAGAGAGGAGAACGCCCACCAGAACAAAGGTGACTTCGCCTTCCCTCACCTTTTGTCCTCTTTGTCAGCAACCTACATAATCATATGAAGAATAAGAACACAATAGTTATTTTTTTAATCTAAGAAATGTGAAATGTTTCAGGGCATCCGGGTTGCGTGGCAGTCTATTCTGTTGCCTACCAACACGGGGATCGCCGGTTCGAATCCCCGTGTTACCTCCGGCTTGGTCGGGCGTCCCCACATACACAATTGGCCGTGTCTGCAGGTGGGAAGCCGGATGTGGGTATGTGTCCTGGTTGCTGCACTAGTGCCTCCTCTTAGATGGTGTAAGATGGTCGGGGCACCTTTTCGGGGGGGAGGGGGAGCTGGGGGGAATAGTGTGATCCTCCTACATGCTACATCCCCCTGGTGAAACTCCTCACTGTCAGGTGAAAAGAAGCAGCTGGCGACTCCACATGTATCGGAGGAGACGTGGTAGTCTGCAGCCCTCCCCGGATCAGCAGAGGGGGTGGAGCAGCAACCAGGATGGCTCAGAAGAGTGGGGTAATTGGCCAGATTCAATAGGGGAGAAAAAGGGGGGGGGGGGAATCCAAAAAAAAGGAAAGAAATGTCGCATGTTTCAAATGTTAAAAAAATGCTAATTTGATTAAGGCAATCACCTTAACATAAGCATCAAACATTTCATGCAAAACAGATTTACAAATTGATGAACAGCCAAAATCAAGACCAACCTGACTGTAATGGTGTCAACAAAGCAAACATTTCCTTTAAATCCTTACAGGTCTCCCGCATCGCTGGAAGTGGTCCCCGACCGCTCTTGTCTTTTTCAAACCGAGTAGATTTTACACCACAATCCTCCAGTGTAATGTCATATATCAAAATGGATGGGGCAATGATTACATAAATGTCTGCATTCTCAGCTATTAAACTAACCCACATCTCCCACTATCCCACTACTGGAATTAGAAAGACACATGGATGCAATTCCCCCAGTTAGTGAGTTTTGGGCTTGGCTGGTAGCGGAGAAAGACTGCCAGAACATCAGTTGGAGCTCAATTAATGTGACCCGGACTAACAGACGGGAAAAGAGTTTCCTTTGATGTGCTTTATATGAGCCGGTCCTTTTAAAAGAGAGCAAGACTTGTTCCAGCAGCGCAGAATTTGTCTTTTCCTGGAATCATTTTTAACTAGAATAAGCACAAAAGACAGGTGTGTGTGTGCGTGCATGCGCATGCGTGCGTTGAACATATTTACAGAAGAAAAAGCAATGAAGCGGTTTCAAAATTATTTAAAAAATTTCAAATGTTTAAAGATTAGTTCAATTATCCACCAAAGAACACGAACAGCGCTGAGTGGACCTGTATGCTTTTAACTAGGTTTGGCTAGGTTTAGCTCAGTTCAGTGTTGTAGTCGAGTCCCCAGTGTTTGAGTCCAAGTCCGAGTCCCCAAAGAAGAGTCTAAGTCGAGTCCGAGTCAAGTCCCCATTACCTGAGCTGAGTCTGAGTCATCAAGGTTGAGTCTGAGTCAAGTTCCAAGATGGGCTCCAGTGTTCCACTCTGGCACCATAAAAAAGCTGACATACAAATAAAAAAGGTCTACATTAAACAAAAATGACACAGCTGTCACCATTTCAAGGGGAGTTTATTTACTTTGTGACACAATAGCCAAACAAAAAAACGAACAAAAACAAAAAACAGTGTTTATCAATTAACAAGTCTGAGTCTTCATCTACAACTTCCGAGTCCAAATTCAGTCAATGCTCGAATCCAAGTCCAAGTCCGAGTTATCAGTGCTCAAGTCCCAGTCGAGTTGGACTTGAGTCTGAGTCCTGGACCCGAGTACTACAACACTAGCTAGGTTTAGCTAGGTTTAGTTAGGTTTAACTAGGTTTAGTTAGGTTTAGCCAAGTTTAGCTAGGTTTGCCATAGCGAATTGGCTACAGCTGGACCATAAAAGTTGACATCTTGCTATGTTGTCTGCCTTGATGGTATATTGTTTTCAAACCTTATTTCAGTCCATCCCTTTCCCCTTGTGACCCAGATGTGATGGTGTGGTCCAATGAACGCGTGATGTGCTGGGTGCAAACCATCGGCCTGAAAGAGTACGCTGACAACCTTACTGAGAGTGGCGTGCATGGTGCCCTGCTGGCTTTAGACGACACCTTTGACTACACTGACCTGGCCCTGCTACTGCAGATCCCCAATCAGAACACACAGGTAACTAGAAGACTGTCTAGAGCCACCAACAAGAAAGCACCCCCATGATGACAGGTGTCACCCTGCTTTATAGACAATATAGGTCAAAGCTATTTTTGAAGGGTTCGTGCACTTTCTGAATTATGTCTCTACTAAGAAGGGCATTGCATTTTTTTTTAGATTATGTTGTCAATTTATGCAATTTATGAAAAGTTACAGTTCTTACCTGATTCTGTAATGTTAGGGCCTTACTGGTTTAATATCATTCAACCCTGAGATAACCAGTAGTGAATACTAGCATGATATGACAGGCACATCCTGAAAATGACCTGTAGTGTTAAAACTAATCCCGCACCACTACGTAACCTCCATCCCGCCTCTAGGCCCGGCAGCTCCTGGAGCATGAATACAACTCACTCATCTCCATGGGAACTGAGAGACGACCTGATGAGGTCGGTATGCTGATAAACTCACCTTTGAAATGTTCAACGTAAAATGTTAACTAGACTGACTGATAGTTGACCTGAGTAACTCTGTCCATTCACATGCACGTGCACACACACACCTTGTCTATCTATCCCTTTCTCTGCAAGGATGGAACCAAGACGTTCACCCGCTCACCCTCCTGGAGGAAGATGTTTAGGGAGAAGGATCTAAGGGGCGTGACCTCTGACTCTGCCGAGACCCTGCCTGCTAATTTCCGTGCCTCAGCCATTTCCACACCCTCTGTAACCCTGAGAAAAGTTCAGAGTGATGGTGAGTGTGATCTCTGCTTCAGTGTCACCATGGGACCTCTTGACCCCTTATTTTGGTCTCACTTTCATGTTCTCGTTTATTTCACTTTCTTTGAGCCCTGGAGGCTTATCTCAACATTATTATCCCAACATTATTATTGGCATTCTTCACTCACTACAATTTGTTATATCCCGCTATTCCATATGGCATTTCTCCTTTGGACTCACAGCTTTCTTAAGGGTTGAATCAAGCCAAAAAATGGCAACATTAGTCTTCCAGTAGCATACAGAACATGTTCATGTAAGAAACTAAATGCCAAGCCAATTTAACATGCACAGAGCAGTATGTTCCAAGGCTTTTCTTATGGTACCCTGCCATTAGTTTGGCAGAGGACCTTTGCATCCTTTAGCAGTGGATTTGGCCATAACAAGGACCAGATGCCTCTCAGTAAAGAACACAATTATCCTCCATTCTGCCACTTACTAGGAATGCCTTTGTAAGGTTAGTGTTACTAAGATGCTGTGGTTACCGTAACGACTGTCTCCTGCCGTGTGTTTGTGTTGTGTGTGTGTGTGTGTGTGTGTGTGTGTGTGTGTGTGTGTGTGTGTGTGTGTGTGTGTGTGTGTGTGTGTGTGTGTGTGTGTGTGTATGTGTGTGTGTGTGTATGTCTGTGTCTGTGTCTGTGTCTGTGTCTGTGTCTTTCTCCCCGTCTCATACAGCCAACTCTGGCTCACGGGGTGAATCTGCCTCAGTAAGGACATACTCCTGTTGAGAAGCTTAGGTGAGAACCGCCACACTAATTTAATTACATAGTTACTGGGTTGTATTTATGGGGAGACACAGCCATGCTTGCATATGCCATGCACAGACCTATGCTTCTTCAGATAACTTGCACATTTTTGTTTTTTTGTGTGTTTTTTTTTATGGTGGTTTTGAGTTTGGGATTTTAACAGTCTCCCTAAAGTCTTTAGTGGGGAATTCGATGGGTGGGAATTTGTGCAGAGTTGAACTGAGGCCATGGAAGCTGTGACTGTGAAAATCATACTGTTTGTTTCCTCAGAGCGCTGCCTGGATTGGGACAGTAGGACCCTCTCCCTCATCCGCAGAGAAAGAAGCAATGAATATAACCATTTACTTAAATATAAATCTATTGGTTTGACCATTCTGCAATAACAGAAGTAGAGAGGAATGCTCAACGGAACAAAGGGAAAAAATGACATGAAGAATGTATGAATATATCACCAGAATAGATGTTCCCAGCTGTTTTATCTCTCTCTCTCTCTTCCTGTCATTCTGTCCTTGCTCTCTCACTCTCTCTCTCTCTGTCTCTGTCTCTTTCTCTCTCTCGACTGTGTGCTGTAGAGTTAGTCCACTGATGAGACGCTGGTGTCCAGTGTCAGCCATTGTGGCTCTATTGTCGGCATCTGTGGTGCTCTCAGGGGTATCCCCAAGTATCCCCAGTTGGTTGGAGTGGTGTGTGTAGTAAAAACACGTCCCGTCCGGGCCAGCCATTCTCCGTCCAGCCACATTAGAGGGACCCTCCTCGTGGTTTGTCTGTTGACCCCCTGAAAGCTGAGAGGCTCCTGGCTGAGTAATCTCTTTTGAAGGGACCCAATTAAAGAGATCAAAGGCCAATTATAGAGATCAAAGGCCAAGCCACCAAAGTGGACGAGACAAGTGAGTCACACAAAAGGTGTTGTGTTGCCTGCCGTGTGATGTCATTCATTAGCAACTAGGAAGCCATAAAGTTGGGCGTGGGTCGATGTATCGGGCCCTTTCATGGGGGTCAGGTTGCCTCCACCAGCTCCATTTCAAAGTGTTCTCCGTGTGGTCATTTCACGTGTGGCCTGTATTCATCAGCTCAGGTTCTTGGGGTGCTCCTAATGATGCGAACGGGTTCAGAGAGATAAAACAGCGTGCCTGAAGGACACGGGACAGACAGTCGGTCATTTTACCGCACACAAGCCATAACCGAAACCCAGAGCAGTACGGGTGAGAGCTGAGAGACGCGGGGGAGAGAGGGCGAGACCGAGGAAGTCCAGGAAAATGAAATAAAAAAACTAAACCTTTAGCCTCTGTGTTTACGATGCATGTCAAACAAACAGGACGACAATGAACTAAATATTTTGGTGGTGATATGAGGTGTCGTTTAAAAAAAAAAATCTGTACATTAAAACAGAGGGTGGGAGCTTGGGGATCAATTTGTAAAATGTGTGTATTTTTTCAGTTGTATTTTTTTATTTTTTACGATAACTATATTTATTTTTCTTTATGTACGTATTGGATAAATGTATGTACATGTTTGGTTTCTTCTTAATTCTGACTTCCTTTGAACTAGTTTTAAAAGTAAATATGAAACATTGAAAATGGTCATTCAATACGCAACTATATGTGTACATTTTGAGATCAAATTGTGCAATGATATAACAGATTTCCATGATAAAAGTGATAGTAATACAAACTGAAAATATCATCTGAAAAACAAACAATAATGATGATGATGATGATGATGATGACGACAAAGATGATGGTGATGTAAAAGGAAAAAAAAAGAAATAAAGTGATCCTGGTGGATCTGCTTATCATCGCAAACTTTCAGAACTTTTTCTTTTCAAAACGTTTGATTTTGAGATACTTTATTCATCCCCGTGGGGATATTCCTCCTGCATTTAACCCATCCTAGCTGTGTAGCTAGGAGTAGTGGGCAGCCGCCGTGCAGCACCCGGGGACCAACTCCAGTTTATCTTACCCTGCCTTGCTCAGGGGCACAGACAGGAGTATTAGCCCTAATATGCATGTCTTTTTGATGGTGGGGGAAACCGGAGCACCCAGAGAAAACCCACCGCAGACACGGGGAGAACATGCAAACTCCACACAGAAAGGACCTGGGATGACCCCCCCCCCAAGGTTGGACAACCCCGGGGTTCGAATCCAGGACCTTCTTGCTGTGAGGCAACAGCACTAACCACTGGGCCACCATAAACCCATTCCCCAATCTTCTCATGACTTGGAGTGACCTTTATCGACCTTCTACCACAAAATATCAAGGCACAAACTATCTGACACATAATGAGCATATAGACAGTCAATGTCCTCATTGGGTACAAACATGAGAATATGAAAGGAAGATGGAGATAAGAAGATGCTTATTGACAAGGCTTCAGGAGCTGGTGGCCCAGTGGTTATGTCCGTGCCGCCCGGACATGCACATGTCTGCAAGAAATATAAATGTAATGTTTTGCTACAGTGTAGATGAATGGCTCCTGGGGAGAAGACCGCTCACCTGCTGAAAAGAATTGCCCCAAAAATAGACAAAAACCATGAAACTTGTGGCGGTTTACTCCGTTGCCTACCAACACAGGGATCGCCGGTTCGAATCCCCGTGTCGCCTCCGGCTTGGTCGGGCGTCCCTACAGACACAATTGACCATGTCTACTGGTGGGTGGCCGGATGTGGGTATGTGTCCTGGTCGCTGCACTAGCGCCTCCTCTGGTCGGTCGAGGAGCTTGTTCGATGGAGGGGGGCTGAGGGGGATAGCGTGATTCTCCCACGCGCTATGTCCCCCTGGTGAAACTCCTCACTGTCAGGGGAAAAGAAGCGGCTGGTGACTCCACATGTATCGGAGGAGGCATGTGGTAGTCTGCAGCCCTCCCCGGATCGGCAGAGGGGATGGAGCAGCGACCGGGACGGCTCGGAAGAATGGGGTAATTGGCCAGATACAATAGGGGAGAAAAAGGGAGGGGAAAAAATCCTGAAACTACGGGGAAAGAAAATCACACAAGTATGCAGGCAGCTAGAAAGCTGTATATGTTAATGTGTTACAGGTTAGTTTAGTTGTGAGCAGATGACATGAGTACACAAATTGTTTATTACAGTGTTTGGCGGATAAACTGAACAAACCAGCGTCTGAAGAATTCAACTGTTTAGGTGTCATATCATTTACTAAACGAGAGGAGGGGTGGACCACGTTCAGAGAACAGAACCTCGGATCCATGGGCCACGTTTCAGTTGAATTAAATTACGGAAAATGAGATGGACTTCACCAAAGGAATGCAAACTTACAGTCTGGGTGGATTCATGGCAGGTCAGGTGTGCCTGCTGTATCTGCATGCAGCACTGCACTCAGCTATAAACTGGCTCTCATGACAGCCATGCTAATAACCCATATTCTAAACATGGGGGACAGTAAAACAGGCCCTCAGTAGGTGGCGCTCCTTCCTCTCATAACCTGAGCAGATCAGAGCCTGGAATGATCATCTACTATGCACTGTAGTGACCAGCCCATCCATGAAACCATCTTCTATAAATACACACAGATATACATAGCTTTATACATCAAGGTATACTGTTGTAAAATTGTACATGTAAAAAGTAATATATTAATATCAAAGACATACACATGCTTACATACTAATTAAAATAACTTATATTACGTAAAAGTTAATAAGCCATAAAAAAATTGTACTTTTGAAGTAAAATCACTATCTTTGTATAAGACAACTTTCCCTAAGATCTAGTGTTGAGGTCTCCTTGTTATGGGTCATTGTAGGTGGAGGTGGAGGTAGGGATATAAAAGTAGAGAGAAAACCAAATGAATGCAGTCAGGCCAGAAAAAATAACTTCCATCATTTTTGATTAAATGCCACTTAGTCCACCAAGTCAGAATAAACGATCAGATGTCACACTAACTCTGTTCTGTATCAGGAACCCCCCCCCCCCGCCTCCCTTCTTTATGCCACCCCTCCCCACTCCCTTTTCGCTCGGGACAGCAGCACGCAAACACAGGATGAGTCAATGCGGATCCACCTCCAGCCGGTTCGGTTGTTGGTGTCCTTGGTGAGAGCTCGGACGTAGGACTGTTTGGCCTTGCACTTACTCACCCACTGTTTCTTATCCACCCCCACGCAGCTCGCCCCAGCCACCCCCTGCCCCGCTACTGTTACCCCGCTTGCATCTCTTGACCCACGGGACCGTCCCATGTCCCTCCGCTGCTCAGGCCTGCGGCAGCGCGTCTCATAGAAGTATTGCTTGAGCGGTCCCGTTTGAGTCTGGATCTCTGGCAAAATGGTGACCATGCGACCATGGGAGTCAACTGCCGTTTTCTTATCGGTGACCCAAACGCTTTCTGACTCGCACACCGGCCGTTCCCCCCTCCTGGTGTCAGACAGGCGTGAGCGCTTATTCCTTTTGACTGGACGGACGGCGTCGCTGGCTTCTCTGAGGCCATCGCTCCTTTCAATTGCCCTGTCCCCATGCCCCTCGATGTGTCCATCCATGTCCAACAGGTCGTCCTGCTCCTCCCCTTCCACCTCCTCTGGAAGCAACCCAGACTCCAACATAAGGAGGAGAGGGGGCTGCCTTGGGGGTAAAGGGGAGGAGGAGAACAGTACCCGTGGATGTGCGTCCAAAAACATCTCATCCCCTTCCTGCAAAACGTCAATCCTCAGACCCAGACCGAGCCCGGCTTCTATCCTTAAACCATCCTCAAACTGCTCCGGATCTCCCGCATTCCCTGGTGCCTGCTGACTCTCCTCGGCCTTCTTCAACAGGCTCCCTGTTTCCATCTCTGTTAACGTTCTTGGCTGCTCCCTAGGGACTGTAGTCTTCAATCTCCTTTGACCTTGGACACTAGCAGCATGACTGACATCCCCACCGCGGGTTTCTACCTCAGAAACCTGCAGCGATCTGTCGCCATTTCTCTCGGCTCTACCACCCAGAGAGTCATGAGGTTTTTCCTGTGTGGTAAAGTCTGCAAAACCTGTGTCTTTTCCCGTACCATTGCTGACAGGTTTGTAGTCCTCTGGCACAAGATTGTCCTCGGAAACATACTTCTCACTCTTACAGTTCGAGTTCTTGAGTCTCTCTCCTTCTCTGGGTCCATCTATACTGATGTGAGTTAGGTTATCACTGTTTGAGCTGCTACTTGACAGGCGGTTGTTATCAACCTTACTGAGCGTGGTGTGCTGCTTTTGCATGCTGGCATCTTTACCAAGTTCAGGAGCCACGCTGTCGTGCATCTGCGAGGAATTTCCGTGTGAGTTATAGTCCAGAGGAAGCTGAGCAGGAGGTGTGAGGAGGCTGGAAGAGTCATTACGGTCCTTTCTGGAGCTGTCATGGCTTGCGTCATACTCGGTGGGGGCTGTTGCAGCGACGGTTCTGGACACGGGACTTTGAGGGAAGGGCAGGGCCGAGGCGATCACCATGGCAACCAGGGGAAGCCAGTGCATCACTCCCAAGACGTATCAACTGAAGAAAGAAAGAAAGATAGAAAGAAAGAAAGAAAGAAAGAAAGAAAGAAAGAAAGATAGAAAGAAAGAAAGAAAGAAAGAAAGAAAGAAAGAAAGAAAGAAAGAAAGAAAGAAAGAAAGAAAGAAAGAAAGAAAGAAAGAAAGAAAAGAAGAAAGAAAGAAAAGAAGAAAGATAGAAAGAAAGAAAAAAGAACATTATATGAGCAATGCAAATTGTGGCCCATACAGTTTAACTGGCCCCTCAAACAAAAATGAAAATGAGACGTTGTTACTGGTGGTCTGTAGCTTTATTGCCTGGCTGTTTTATTTGCTGAGGTACGGCTTTAAAACCTTGGCAGAAACCTTGGAAAAAATACTGTAGGAAGAAGCAAAAGCAAGGTCGCCCCCTTCCTGCATGTAGAACAACTGAGCGCAGCTACGAACGCGCCGTACGCTGTGGCGTCAAAGACCGGCCTTGAACTGACAACCTGGCATGTATGTATGCAGGTCATACATTTGACTACCTAAGGGAATATATCAAAACAACAGAGCAATACAAAGAAATATTCTCTTTCAACGTTTAAGGAAGGGCTTTCCACGGAAAACAGCGGAACATTTATTGGACAATTGCCAAGCCTACTCTAGTAAACCATGATCTAAACCATACCAGTCACGACCGACCGGAGGACACTCTGGGTTGCAGAAAAAGCTTCAAAAAAAGCGTTAAAGAAGGAGCAAAAATCACCTAAATCAATTGTGTTAATACAACGTGCTTCCTGACACACCGGTTTGTTAATTCTGAAGTAAGAATGTCAAAGGAAAAAAAAGGGACATGACAGGATTGACGGTATCTGTGGCTTGTAAAGTACCTTTCCTCTCATGCTAAGCAGTAAGCTATGGGCGCCGCCTGTCCACGAGGTGTGCGGTGTGACATTCATCACATCCAGCGAGTGGGTGGAGGTTCCCCATAGAGAGGTGGATGCGTGAGAGCAGAGAACGGGTCACTTGGAAAGAGTTAAAAGAGGAGGAATGCTCAGTATGTCAGGGATGTACCCGGGGAGGCTCCTTCACGCTGTCCTCAGGCGGCAGAGACAAAACAGGACGCAAGCGAATAAGTGACAAACAATGGCAGTGAGGCTTGTGCGTCTGTGCGTGTTTCTTTTCGGGGGGGGGGGTTCTGTGTGTAGTTTAAAGGATGAGTGTGTTTGGATGAGCATGTGTGTATCAGTAGGTACATGCCAAAAAGGAAGTGAATGGTGTGTGTGTGTGCGTGTGTGTGTGCGTGTGTGTGTGCGCTCCTACATGTGACTAGTGGCTGAGTGAGAGTGTTACAGAAGGTAACCGCGATGACAGGGCACGCACACAACCCAGCCGCGCCCAGCACACAGCACACGGCAGGGCTGCTGAGGAGGAGGACTGCTGGAGGGGTGACACATCACTTAAGCAGCCACCTCAAGCACTCGAAGTGTGTGCCTGCCTTTTCTGATGATAAATTGCACAAAAGTGCAAAGAGCTTCCTGTTTCCCCCCGTTCGCCCATTGGTTCGGGCTCTGACAGCACACTCAGGCGTGTTTTCTAACGAATACCAATGAAACGTCAAACATGAATCTTGCCGGCCTGCCTTTTTTTACACGCCGACACAGAAAACTGTGCCAAAAACTGTCGATGGCGGCGTGTAATTAAGATGACATTCGTCTCGAGGAGACAAAAGAAAGATAGCTGGCAAGCGGTGCAGAGGAGACGTGGAAAGCTGTGGCAATGAAATCTCATCAATTAACGAAGCCCCTGTTCTCCCTAATGCACCTTTGGTTTTCCTTTGCTAATCTTTAGAGAGTAGACACACACCGGCAGGCAGGCAGACACACACCGGCAGGCAGGCAGACAGACACACACCGGCAGGCAGGCAGGCAGACAGACACCGGCAGGCAGAGGTGGACAAGCCCGGCTTCACAAAGTAAAAGTCCTACCACGTATTTGTCCCACCCATGCACTACACCGGCTGATCTCCGGCCAGGTAATCCCCATGAAATCCCCTCGTTAAGTGAATGGCTAGAACAAATACATGGTAGGACGTTTACTTTCTGAAGCTGGAGTGTCCACCTCTGCCGGCAGGTACACACACACACACACACACACACACACACACACTGGCAGGCAGACACACGCGCCGGCAGGCACGCGCTGAGGCTTGTATCAGCGGCATCTCTACGGCCCAGCGGTAGCACCTCATCACCATGCTCCATTTGCTAAAAGGACACGCGTCATTTCTTCTCCCTGCAAGGCTGGACAAGGACCCCCAACCATCTCCAACCATCTCCTACCGCCTGGGCAAGGCCCAAGCCCTCTTAAAACCACAGTAAACCCGCAGCCCGACTCTTGACGGAAAGCCAAAAGCTCCCAGAATCACCTGCTTCATAAATAAAAATCTACTTAGCGCAGAAAGCCAACATGAACATGTCATGTTTCTGCGAATAATGCCAAAAAAGTGTTGAGACAACCTGAAACCACTGACACTGCTTACACAACCAAAGCAAACCCCCAAATGAGCAATCCAGCACAAACCAATGCATGAACAAACTATACTACAAGGGGACTTAATGGAAATAAAAACTCACAAGACACCACTTGTAATACACATGAAACCACCTTGTACACAGAACCACTAAAGCCTTAACTGCTGTCATAATCAGGAATCAGGGACACGCTGTCATTTCATTTCATGTAGTATACTTGCGCACATGAAATGAAACGAAACACCGTTTCCCCCCAGCCCACAGCAGTGCAACACAAAGACAAACACACATATCCAAAAGCTACCAGAACACATATATCCAAACTAAACAGAAAAATATATATATCACTGTCCAGAGAATGAACGCCAGCCAGGATGACTGCCAGTCTGCATGGGCTAGCAGTTAGCTTAGCCTGCCCCGCTTCCGCATCCTGTCAGCCCGCCCTCGGTGCCACCTCTTCGGGTACAGCTCCAGGCAGGGCCGTGGTCCCTGGGCCCACGGGACGTAGTAGACCAGACTCTCCCAGTCATCAAACGAAGACAAAACTTAGACGCAGACGTGGACAAAGACACTGGTGACGCCGCAGCAAACATGAATTCGCGCCGCCATCTTCCCACAGTGGAAGGGAGAGAACCAGTCAACCAACTCGTGTCTACACTAATGAACAACTTTAACAAAAGACAAGTGATTTGTGAATAAACTTGGCAAACAGCGAGTGGTTTAACGTCTGACTGAGTGCCACCGGTGTAGGCCATGTAGCTTTAACCCGTTCACCGGGTTTGAACGAGAGGGGATTGGAGTTGGATTGTGAGACGGTGGGCTGTTGGCTGTGAGACCTTCTGCAGGAAACAGATGCCACGAAGCAGGTCGACACCTGGCAATAGCTTCTGTGTTATTAGCCTGTTAACGAGCGATCTCCCCGATGTGTGGCTAATGTCAGAGGTGTCCATCTGAGGAAGACATAATGCATCCTGTGTGCAGCCAGACCCGGTCGGCCATGATCCCTAATCTCCGAAGTCGTAAAACCCGGCGAGGATTGGTGCAGAGGGCGTCTGGAACCTACTCAAAGGGAAAACGTTTCACAAAATCCAAGCGCCTCAAGGCCCATCAAGTCATGCCTGGTGCTCAAAAGCTAAGTGTGTCATACTGGAGGGTTCAATGCACACACACACACACACACACACACACACACACACACACACACACACACACACACACACACACACACACATATATATATATAGCGTTTTTTTTCCCGAAACCATCAATGGTGTTGTGAGTGCTCGACTAATGAGGAGCGGAATATCAACACGGATACAGGAAATTAAAATCTTGTTTCCTGTATCCATGTTAATATATATATATATATATATATATATATATATATATATAAAGGCTACTGCATAAAACTGTCACGGTCTAATACAGAGTAGCTGTGACACCTGCTGTGACGCTAACACAAGCAGGTAAATGTTTGTCTTCCCTCTTTCTATTCAGTGTGTGCATCATGCATGTGTGTGTGTGTGTGTGTGTGTGTGTGTGTGTGTGTGTGTGTGTGTGTGTGTGTGTGTGTGTGTGTGTGTGTGTGTGTGTGAGTGTGTGTGTGTGTGAACGGAGCTGGGTAAAAAGCCTTGGCTTGGCCACACATCTGCTCATTTACAGTGCGTTGCTGTCCCACTGAGCAAACAAGGCCATTAATTCCAGGGCTGTGATAGTTTCATTCCGCGCTCTTCCCCCCAGGTGTCTAAACCTCCATTTCTCATTTTCTCTGTTTGCTAAACTCAATCTCTTTACACAATACCGCATCTGTCATGCTCAGACCTACACAAGCTCTGGACTTTAACATACCACATACCACATACCACATACCATGATTTGGCCTCTTCATAAGCAGCCTGCCCAAACGTTTATGGCCAGCGTATTGACACACATAGTGAGCCTTGAAATGACTAAACTACATAAGCGGCTGAAGTGTGGCGCTATTCCCGAGCTCTCTGTAGCCAAATGTTGAGGTAAAAGATGTGCAAAATGGTTTAACACACAGCAGAGATGAGGAATTCTGCATTACTAAACCGGTTTATGGGTTGTTTGCATTGGCGCAGGAGGACTCCAGCCAGAGGACGGTAGACCTGCAGCGGGCCTGGCATTAGCTGGTGTAATCTTAACCTGCTGGTTTCGATTATGGGTCGGTAGCTCTCACCTCAACAGCCAACTGCACACAAAATGAGAGACATGACTGCGGATTGCCAAGGAAAACAACGTGAGACGGGACGATGATCGCCGTGTGGAGACTGGGCTCACACGCAACGACGAGAACCGTTAAGAACCGGAACCAGGGTCCAAAACACGACACGCACAGGTCCGACCGAAACGCGCTTAGTCTGTCCCCATGTGCGGGCCTATTTCTTCGACTCGCGAGCCCCATACCGTTTAGGTGAGATCCGGACCACGCGTCCTCCCAGCTGACACCGCATTGATTTAACAGGTCGGTCGCCAGTTACTCAACTGGTGAAATCCCTCGAGGGGGGGGGGGGGACAAAAAAAACAGACGTTAGCGACGATAATTATTTAAAAAATCTAATCACATTCATTGCAAATGTGTTTTCTTTGAATAGTCTGGGACATGGTGCGGCAAAAACTCCACCCAAAAATAAAACAACTAACAACAACAAAAAAAGCGGGTGAGCTCCGCTCCTGTACAGGGGAGCGGAGTTGTGTGCCGAGCGGCGTCAGGACGCGGCGCGTCCCGGTGAGGTGTCCCGCTGAGGAGGCGCTCCGCGGCAGGCGAGGGACGCTGTTTCCACTGCAGTCATCCTACACGGCCACGTCCTGCTCCGGTAAGTCCAGCCACGGCGGGCTCAACAAGTCTTGCCAAAAGTTCAAACTTGTCCGTCCTCTGTGTGGGACTCAGGCTTGTGGCGAAACAGACGGACGGGACGAGCGGTAGTTTCCCCCCTTTCCCTTTCCCCGATGGACAGAAGTTTACCCGCGCCGGCGAGTCCCATCTGTATGAGCCGAGATGTTCGAGAGCGCTTTGACTCCAGCCGGGATCATGCTGATGGGGAAAAAACGATCTGGCGAACAAAAGGACACGGCAATGCAACAATTCAATGCAAGTATTGGTTCACTGGAGTGTGTGCGTGTGCGTGCGTGTGCGTGTGTGTACCTACATACAGCATGGCTTGCGGGAGAAGTCAGGGTAAGATGTGCGTAACTGTGTCATTTACCTTCAACTTTCTGGAGCCCATACCCCGCCCACACCCCTCCTGCGAAAACAGTTTCATCATTTTGGAGATCTTGGCTGGCGTCCACCCCCGTTGTAGTCGGGGTTTATTGTTGCAGCCTTGCTGAGATTATTAGGCCCTAAACAAGTTGGAGGTAAATGGGGATGACGTGATGGCTGAGACTCCGGTCTGCAAACCGGGGAGCGCAACGTAATCTCCTCTTGAAAAGAAACCGTCTGACAAACGGGGAGTTTTGCGCGGCTCGCTAAATTGGCCGCTAAATTTGCAAAACGAGCTCATCCCTCGTGCCAGATTGTATTTTTATCAATTAAATTTTTTTCTCTCAAAATTAAATAGAAGGGATCGTCCGCACGTACATAAATAGGCGTAGGCTGACAAACCAGCGGCAATGCTGCGGCTCGCTGGTCGGTTTGATTTATCACTTTCCCGTCACAACCTTACCGGAAATTCATGACGAGCTGTTTAAGGCTCAGTTGTGGACACAGGCAGGCAGACAGACAGACAGGGAGACGGGCGAGCAGGCAGGCAGACGGACGGACAGTTCAACGGGTCCTCGCAGCTGTTAAGTAGGTCCAATGCTGTAGGGCCACGCCGGGGCGCACCGCTATTGACCCGAGAACAGCGCGTCCACTGAGGCCCCTGGTCTTGAATGGCCTTGTTGAAAAGGAGAGCCATAAACCGGTAGATGAGCCGAGAGGAGGCCTTTTTGCCTTCGCCCGACTCTTTCACATTCTATCTCTTTCTTCCCCTTTACCAAGTAGTGGTTTCCCATCTCACCGAACCCCCCCCATCCCCGAATGTTTCCAAAGATGAAAGGATAAGGAGAAGAATGGAGACAAAAGAGGGGCAGGGTTATATTACAACCCTGCCCCTGAGAGACTCCTCATGAAAGACTTTTGGGATGGGAGAGATAGCGGCCGGAGAGGAGACAGAGAAAGGGGGGGGCGAATAATGAAAAGGGGGTTTTCAGACCCAAACCGCTAAAACGGGTCGGGTCTGTATGAGGAGGCAGGTAAAGTGCAGCCCCTCGCTTTGAGAGGGAGATATTTAACACTGTCATTACCCCCCCCCCCGTGTAAAGGAGCGTTGATGTATCTGCGCTCCCTGAATGATGCGCAAACACGCACGACCACACGTTGGTTCACTTTCCATGCTCCCTTTGCTTTCACTTGCCCCCACAAGAGGGGCATTAATTATCATCTCGCCAAACCCTGCTTGTAGTGTCTGCAGCCTCTTTACCTTCTCTTTTCCCCACGGTTGTCGGCCTCGCAGCATTCCTTCCTCTCGCCATTTAGTGTCAGTCACTCAAAATCCTCTCAACCCTCACACCATTCTTTTGGGTCCTTCTTTGTCTGAACTTGCCCTGCGCGCACTTAGATATTTCTGCCCCCGGGGTACAGCAGTGAGAGTGGCAGGGAGAGACGAGCTGTCAGGGAAAGCACGGACAGAGGCGACGGTCACGCAAAGACAACGAGAGAGAGAGAGAGAGAGCGAGAGAGAGAGAGAGAGAGAGAGAGAGAGAGAGAGAGAGAGAGAGAGAGAGAGAGAGAGAGAGAGAGAGAGAGAGAGAGAGAGAGAGAGAGAGAGAGAGCAAAACACACACACATGTAAAACCAGTCTCACTCTCCCAGCTTGTCTCTTGCCCTCTTCTTGTCCCCCCCCCCTCTCTCTCTCTCTCTCTCTCTCGCTCTCGCTCTCTTTCTCTCTCTCTGTCACTCTCTCGCTCTCTGTCACACACGCACACGCACACGCACACACACATACATACATACACACACCAGCTTGTCTTAACCCAGGCGATGTAGAGGTTTAAGGACACCCATTCACAGAACAAGTTCTCCCTCATGCTGTCATCATATTATACGTCACCTTAAAAGACACTGTTAAGCCCCAATAATACCAAAATGCCAGTAAAGTTCATTCCTAATGTTTTACACACGATTATGACACTCAACAATATTTTTGGGGGGGATTTATGTGCTAAAAAAACACGATTCAACAGGGCAAAGGTCAAACATAGATGAGGGGAACGTAAATGCATTATAGGCGTCGTGTTTCCAAGACACGCACGGTGGCAACAGAAGATCGTTCAGCTTCTCTTGTATGATTTGCAGGAATTATCCACGGCCCATTTTGACCGTGAAATGTGAAACAGCTCTCGGCTTTAATTGGAAACACATGACGACATGACTAAATAGCCAGAGGTCACTTCGGCAAACGCAAGAGTTCCCCCCGAGGTTAAAAGGGGATATGCGACATGTGCAGCGCAGACGCACACTACACGAAGGGGGCGCCAAAAACAAGATACGAAAAATGTGTGTTGTCAATTGTTTTACTTTTGTCATTCAAAATAGGTACATGTTGTATCATAGACATATTTTTGAAGTTACAGCCAGGTCTACACCAATCACCGGAACAAGACAGGCCACTTCTGCTTCCGGTGTGGGAAGATGGCAGCGCGAATTCACGTTTGTGGCGGCCTCACCCAATACCGTCCAGCAAGTGTCTTTGTCCGCGTCTGCTTTTAGGTTTTGTCTTCGTCTGATGGCTGGGTGAGCTGGCGCTGGATGGGCTGGGAGAGCTTGGTCTTGCTGCGTCCTGTGGGCCCAGGGACCACGGCCCTCCCTAGAGCTCTGACCGAGGAGGTAACACCGAGGGCGGTCTGAAACGGGGGCATGCTAAGCTAACTGCTAGCCCATGCAGACCGGCAGTTCCGACAGTCATCCTGGCTGGCGTTCGTTCCCTTGGACAGTGATTTTGTTGTTGTTGTTGTTGTTTTTAGTTTGGATATATGTGTTAGTTTAGATCTCTCGTCAGAGTTGCATTGTGTATCAGCCCTTGCAGTTAACTGAAAAGTTGCAAGAAACTTAGTTGAATATTGTGATGAGAACTCCAGTGCCCAGCATGCTGTGTACGTAAGAGGAGGGGCACGCAACCATATGTTTTAGCGCGGTTCTGTACTGGGGCATTCTGGGGATTGTCCGGGTCGGGGACTGGAAGCAGATGGCTGAATAAAGCACGTTATTAATCGCGAATCCCTTGCCTGTCGTTTATGCACATGACATGGTGTCAGAAGATCTTCGAATCCACTTACCTCATTAATAGGGAACGGAGTTGGTCCGGTGAGACGAGGAATGGCAACATTTAATCCCCCCGAGGCATTTGATCTCACGCAACCGGCGGCATGGCCGATTTGGATTCAGAGGTTTTCCCGGTTTCGACTAGCAACCAAGCTAAATGCGGAGGATGGTGAGATCCAAGTCAATTCCTTGATATACGCAATGGGGAAAGATGCAGAAGCTGTTTTTAATTCATTTACGTTCGAAGAGGCTTCTCACGCTAACGATGATGACAGGGTGGTCAGTAAACTCAACGAGCATTTCGTACCACGGAGAAATGTCATCCACGAACGTGCATGTTTTCACCAGCGCTCGCAGAGAGCTGGAGAGACTGTCCAGGCCTTTGTGAGGAGTTTATATGAGTTGGCAGAACACTGCGAGTTCGGGGCATTAAAGGAAGTGCATATTCGTGATAGAGTTGTGATCGGAGTTGCTGACCGAGACGTGTCACTGAAGTTGCAGATGGAAGACGAGCTCCCGCTAGGAAAAGCGGTGCAAATGGCCCCCCGTCAGTTCGAACTGGTTAAACAGCAAAATGCGGAAGGAATTACAGCTGAACTGAACGCAGTTAGCAAAGTACAGGGCGCCAATACCAACCGTGACCGCAGTAACGCTAGCAACCACTACAATAAGGGCAACGGAAACGCACAGCGGCCCAAAACAGCCTGCCCCCCATGTAATCGCGTGCACGGGCAGCAGCAGGAATGCCCTGCACGCAACTGGCGTTGCAGGAAATGCGACAAGCTGGGACATTTTGCTGCCGTATGCAAAACAAGAGACGTGAGGGAGGTCGTTTACCGGGATGATGCGTATGAGGGCGAAGCGGAAAGTGAAAGCCGCCCCTACTTCCTCGGTTGCATAGAGGGGATGGATTTTGAGAAAAAGTGGCAAGTGGAGTTACCGATCTGCGGCAAGTTGGTTAATTTTAAAATCGATACGGGGGCGGACATCGCTACCATGTCACAGACTGCATATAGGTCACTGCCTGAACGGCCACAGCTGATTAAAACATCAGTCGACCTGAGAAGCCCAGGGGGAGCACTGCAGTGTGCGGGGAAATTTGTGGCGTGCACGGAGAGACGGGGGAAGATGCACAAAATTGGGATTTTTGTGATAAAAGGGCCAAATGCCAACAATCTATTGGGTCGCAGAGCTGCATGTGAAATGGGCCTAGTTTTTAGAACAGATCAGGTTAGCGAAGATGTTTTCGGGACATTGGATTGCTTAATTGTGAACCTGTCATGATTGAGCTTAAGCCCAATATACAGCCTTATGCCCTCAGCACGCCACGCAGGGTCCCTTTCCCTCTCATGCCAAAGGTGGACGACGAGCTGCAACGCATGCAGTCCTTGGGGATCATCACAGAAGTGACCGAGCCCACAGAGTGGTGCGCACCCATGGTGCCCGTAGTCAAAAAGAACGGCAAGATACGGCTCTATGTGGACCTAAAGCGGTTAAACCAGGCTGTTAAGCGCGAGCGGTTTATGCTTCCCACGCTGGAGGACATTATGCCCAAGTTAGCAGGGGCAGGGGTTTTTACAACGCTAGACGCATCATCTGGCTTCTGGCAAATTCCGCTAGATCCCAGATGTGTAAAACTAACCACTTTCATTACTCCCAGAGGCCGGTTCTGTTTCCAGCAGCTCCCGTTCGGCATCACATCGGCACCGGAGATCTTCCAGAGGGAAATGTGCATTCTGCTGAGAGACCACAAGGGCACGGTCGTCGTCATGGATGACATACTCGTGTACGGCAAGGACCAGGACGAGCACGATAGAAACTTGGAGGCGTTACTGCAGACAATCAAAACATCGGGGCTGAAGCTCAACCGGGAGAAATGCCGCTTCAGCAGGAGTGAGTTGCAATATTTCGGGCACATCATCAGCAAAGACGGCATCAAACCAGATCCAGGCAAGGTGAAGGCCATCTCAGACATGCAGAGCCCGGAGAATGTCCCTCAGGTGAGACAGTGGCTGGGTATGGTATATTATCTGGGGAGGTTTCCACCCGAACTGTCATCAGTGCTACACCCGGTGAGTGAGCTGCTGAAGAAAGACGCAGAGTGGCAGTGGGGGGAGCCCCAACAGCAAGCCTTCACCAAGGTAAAAGCAATGTTGTCTTCCACTCCTGCCCTGGCATACTATGATTTAGCAAGGCCCACCATTGTGAGCGCGGACGCTAGTAGTTACGGGCTGGGGGCAGCACTGTTGCAGGTTCAGGGGGACAAAGTTCAGCCTGTTGCCTTCTGCTCCAGAACTCTCACAGATGCAGAGAAGAGATACTCTCAGTTAGAGAAGGAATGCCTTGCGGGGGTGTGGGCCTGTGAGCGGTTTTCCCGTTATCTGTTAGGCTTAGCTGAGTTTAGCTTACAGACAGACCACAAGCCCCTGGCCCCCCTCATTAATGCATATGATCTGGACAAAGTGCCGCTGAGATGCCAGCGGCTTCTAATTCGTGTAATGCGTTTTAACCCCAGAGCAGTGTATGTTCCGGGTTCACAGCTGGTGGTGGCCGACGCCCTTTCCAGGAACCCACTCCAGGACGGCCGCGGGGCAGACACAGACGGGGATATGCGTGCGCATGTCGAAGCTGTGATCGAAACCAAACCGGTGTCAAGCACGAAGCTGGACATGTTAAAGCAGGCCACGCGTCAGGACGACACAATGCAGAGGGTGATCGGGTACACCAGAGAGGGATGACCGAGGCACGTGCCCTTTTATCTACATGGCTACCACGCTGCGAGGGCATCGCTGTCCGAGGCAGACGGGCTGCTCCTGTACCAAGACAGGATTGTAATTCCCCCCGCGTATCAGGAAGACATCCTACACAGGATTCACGAAGGGCACCAAGGCCTTACAAAGTGTCGTGAAAGAGCCAGGATGTCTGTCTGGTGGCCCAGCATCGGATCGGACACAGTGCACATTCTGCCAAATCAATAAACCCTCACAGTACAAAGAGCCCCTACGTACAACACCACTGCCGCCCGGCCCATGGCACAAGATTGGGGCAGACCTTTAGGAGCAGGATGGAAAAAACTACCTGGTAGTGGTTGATTATTATTCCAGGGACATTGAGATCGCCCAGCTACGGACCACCTCCAGTCTACAGGTGACTGAGCAGCTGAAAGGTATGTTCGCACGATGGGGCGTCCCTGGGGAACTCATTAGTGACAATGCCACACAGTTTACGTCAGCCGAATTTAGGCAGTTTTGTAGGAACTATGATTTCCGCCACGCAACCAGCAGCCCCCACTTCCCCCAGGCAAATGGAGCTGCCGAAAGGGCCGTCGGGACGGCCAAAAGAATTTTGCAGCAGCCTGACCCTCACCTAGCGCTGATGTGCTACCGCGCCACACCAATTGCTGCCACAGGTGCGAGCCCCGCGCAGCTCATGACCGGCCGCCAGATCCGGACCAACATGCCTGTGCTGGAGAGGAAACTCCAGCCACAGCTCTTTGACCACAAGGAGGTGGAGAAGAATGACAGAAGGGCAAAAGAGGCTTATAAGTTTTTCTTCGACAGGAGACACTCTGCACGTGCCCTAACCGAACTGCACTCAGGTGAGAGGGTACGAGTCAAACTAGACGGGCAAAAGGGGTGGAACATGCCCGCAGTCGTGGTGAATCCCTCCGGGGAACCACGCTCCTACACGGTGCGTACGGAAGACGGGGCTGTCTTCAGATGGAACCGCAGGCACCTGCAATCCGTGCCTGCCCCTGCAACTGTTGCAACCCAACCAGCTAGAGACAGCAATGACTTGCAGCAGGAACAACTCAGCCCACCGGTCGCCACCTCATCGGGCACTCCCACGGAGCCGGACGTGCCAGCAAGGCCCTCTGGGTTCACCATCACCTCCAGTGGCAGAGTTGTAAAACCCCCAAAGCGGTATGATGTTTAGATACTGAGTGAGCAATGGGGCAATCCCCACACTCAGTCGAAGGGCTGGGCGGTCTACCCCACCCTTCAGGTTAATTTTTGAATTTTGAAGTGCATGTCTTCATTGTTAGCTGGTTATGCTGTTAATTAGCAAATTGCTAATATGGTATTGCTGTTGCTATGTTTTATAATCTAGCAATGTTATTGTTTCCATTGGAACATACATGTTCTTTAAAAGGAGGGAGATGTGATGAGAACTACAGTGCCCAGCATGCTGTGTACGTAAGAGGAGGGGCACGCAACCATATGTTTTAGCGCGGTTCTGTACTGGGGCATTCTGGGGGGATTGGAAGCAGATGGCTGAATAAAGCACGTTATTAATCGCGACTCCCTTGCCTGTCGTTTATGCACATGACAAATATGTTTCATCTTGATGCAACAAGGTTCATGGAGCAACCAATCAGAACACACCTACCAACACGGGGATCGCCGGTTCGAATCCCCGTGTTGCCTCCGGCTTGGTCGGGCGTCCCTACAGACACAATTGGCCGTGTCTGCGAGTGGGTGGCCGGATGTGGGTATGTGTCCTGGTCGCTGCACTAGCGCCTCCTCTGGTCAGTCGGGACTCCTGGTCGGGGGGTTGGGGAGGGGGAACTGGGGCGAATAGCGTGACCCTCCCACGCGCTACATCCCCCTGGTGAAACTCCTCATTGTCAGGTGAAAAGAAGCGGCTGGCGACTCCACATGTATCGGAGGAGGCATGTGGTAGTCTGCACCCCCCCCCCCCCCCGATCGGCAGAGGTGGTGGAGCAGCGACCAGGACGGCTCAGAAGAGTGGGGTAATTGGACGGGTACAATTGGGGAGAAAAAAAAAGAAATGAAATGAAATCTGCAATACACGAGAAAGCAAAATAAATATTTAATGGCTATTCAACAGATGTTCTGTTTATATCGTTCTGACTAATCTCATTGGCTGTTAGTTTTGATTGCATTTTGTACATATATAACTCCCCCCTGTTCTGACAATAGTGAAATTTGACGATAGGGTGTGTGTGTGTGTGTGGGGGGGCAATGTTGACGTTGCAAACCCCTCAACAAAATGGTAGTTGCGCCCCTGGAGTTTCCTATGAAGTCTTTCCTGCACACAGCGCTTACGAACATGAACTTATTACCAAACGGATATATCTCTGCCTTCGTCCAACACTTGGATCCGAGTATAATTGGAAGGTAGCTATTATGGTAATTACTGAAAATAGCAGAGCTGTCATGGTGAGGCTCACAGTCTGTCCGTCCACCAACCGCAGGGCCGCCGAGACTCGAACCAACGCCATGACTTCCCTTCTCCCCAGGCATCACACACTGTCAGTCCCCCATTAGCTCTGATGTCCATCTCCATAACATGGCTGTTATCTGGGGGAGGGGACCTCTCACCCCTCTCACACATAGTCCAGTTCCAAATCCCTTCCTTTATCCTCTTTGTTTGGTACAGCTCTCATTTTCTCTTTTTTCATTTCTCATTTTTCCTTCCTTTCATCATTCAATTCACCCTGTTTATGGAACTCAGCTCCCAGTGTCCCAAATACAACCCCCCCCCACCCACCCACACACACACACACACACACACACACACACTCAGACATAAAGTGACTGCATTATGACCACATGTGTTTCTAATTTCAGCCATAATGCTTCACTCATGGCAATCTGACTAAATTAGCCGGAGCCTCCTGGAAATGCCCAAATCACTAGCCATGGTGGCAAGGAGGTAAAGGGTCACAGGCCGGACTAAAAGGGGGATCAATATGTATGACTGGTGTCTTACCTACAATGACTCTCTTACCCACCTGCCAGCCTCTCTGTTTCCTGTCTGTCTGTGGAGCGGTCGAGGCAAGGGTCTTTAGCGGCTCTACAGCTCCAACTAACATATTTAGCACAGATGGAGGTTCATGCAGAAAAGACGCCTAAGCCTGAAATGAAGTTTCCCGGTTTACTCGAGGTCAAAGAAGATAGGTGATGGGGTTCACAGCGAGACCACACAAATGCACCGATAACCCATGCACCACATTCTTATGGAACTATGTACTCCCAGCGATACATCGACGGCTACAAATAAACAGTGCATGCACCTACATGTCTTTTCTGCAAAGATCTAAAATTGGTGTATGGTACGTTCACCTTTGGGGAAAAGCTCCTCGAAGGAGAGGAAATATGAGAGTATCAGGGTTAGAGAGCTTTTGGTTCTGGGAATTGGACAACTGGCTTTGGTGATCTTGTTCAATGCATAATGAGAAACAGGGCTGAACGGGCGAAAATGCTGACTCGCGCTGTGTTTTATTATCTGGAGGTCTGGTCCAAGTTTTTTTGGGGGGGGTTAACTCATTGTCTTCAATTATGTGTTGGCTAATGTTCATACCCATGCAGGAATAGGCTCATTGTCAGTCCATGAAACAACTCAAATACCGCTTCCGGTGTAGGAAGATGGCGGCTGCACCCAGTACCGTCCATGCAGCGTCTTTGTCCACGTCTGTGTCTAACTTTGTCTTCGTTTGATGGCTGGGACAGCTGGCGCTGGATCGGCTGAGGGAGCTTGGTCTGCTGCATCCGGTGGGCCCAGGGACCACGGTCCTGCCTGGAGCTGTGCCCGAAGAGATAACACCGAGGGCGGTCTGACGGGACGCGGAAGCGGGGCAGGCTAAGCTAACTGCTAGCCCATGCAGACCGGAAGTACCGACAGACATCCTGGCTGGCGTTCATTCTCCTGGACAGTGATTGTTTTTTAGTGTGTTAGTTTGGATATATGTGTTAGCTTGGATATATGTGTTAGCTTGGATATATGTGTTCTTGTAGTTTTGGGATATGTGGATATGCGTGGATGTGTGTTTTTGTCTTGGTGTTGCACTGCTGTGGGCTGAGGAACACAATGTTTTGTATGTGCGCAAGTACATGAAACGAAACGACAAATAAAGTGTTTCTGATTCTGGACTCCTACCATCACTCCCATAGAGCAATGCTACAAACACACTAACATCATCTGCCTCAGATCCTTCTCTCCTAATACCACCTCTCTTTCTCTCTTTCTCCAAGCTCACCTGCCAGTCACTGTTCCCTGCTTCCTTATCTGTTTGACCACAGTTTCCCATTACAGCACTCAATCTACTTAAACCAGAAACACTTTCCTTCACGTTGTGGTGGGTTCACGTTGTGGTGGGTTCAGGATGTGGTGGGTTCAGGTTGTGGTGGGTTCATGCCAACCTGGATGTTTCTAACTGGAGCTAGAGGCCCAATGTTGCACATTGCATTTACTGCTATGTTTGTATTGTAGTCACTGTAATCTACAACCATCTTTTATTTTGCATCTCTACTAGTCCTGTTGTGCTCGCCTGCTAATTCTATTGTGTGCCTTCTCTTTCCTGCTTCCGCTATATCCCCTCGTCTCCTCTTCTTTCATATATCCTTTCTTGTCTTTTTCGCTAGGAGAAAAAAAAATGTTACACATTGTAAATTTTACCCACTGTGCGACACCCGGCAGTATAAGATTTCAGAGGCAGATTTTGTGTTTGAAACTGCTCTGGCAATTAGTAGAGGATAGACTTACAACACACCTACTGCACAATGGAGAGGCTGGCCCAGTCGCACAAACCCCTCTCCCCGTTCTCTTCCCTTGCCCCTCTCCATCTGTCAGTCCTGTGGGACACGGGTTTGTCTGTGCGTGTTTGTGTGTGTGTGTGTGTGTGGGTGTGTGCGCGCGCGTGCCTGCATGTTCTGCTGGCTGTGTACATGCATGCATGGGTGTGTATGGACACATTCCTGTCAGTCAAGAGCCATGTAGACGCTGATGAGGTTGTGCAAGTGGCACTCCATTGGAAGGTACGATCATGTACATAACATGCATAGTCGTGTTGTTATACAAAAACCCACTTGAACGAATAAGTAATTCATCTAAGTTCATTAGAATCAGAACCAGAATCGTGTTTATTGGCCATGTAGGTTTGCAAAAACATGGAATTTGACTCCGGTTTCGTGGCGTACAAATACATTAGGATCCCTCCAGAAAACCCAATCATAATTTTCCTTAGTCCAGGCCTTTGGAGGTCCTCTGAAGACAGAATAATAGTACAACATACCAAGTACTATTCAGAATGTTTCCTTGCCCCCTCCACCGTTGCCAGTTCTTTGCCAGCCGTTTGATGGCTGGGAGAGCTGGCACTGGATCAGCTGGGGGGGTGGGGGGCTGGTCTGCTGCATCCGGTAGGCCACGGCCATGCCCCAGAGCTGTGCCCGAAGAGGAAACACAGAGGGCGGTCTGACAGGACACGGAAGCGGGGCAGGCTAAGCTAAGTGCTAGCTCATGCAGACCGGCAGTTCTGACAGTCATCCTGGTATATATATACACACACACACACACACACACACACACACACACACACACACACACACACACACACACAGATGATATTCCGCTCCTCATTAGTTGAGCACTTATAACACCATCGATGGTTTCAGAATAAAATGCTATATATTACACTATATATACACTATATATATAACACTAACACATTTATATAAAGTTTTATATATATATATATAACTTTATATAAATGTGTTAGTTTGGATATATGTGTTCTTGTAGTTTTTGGATATGTGTTTTTGTCTTTGTGTTGCACTGCTGTGGGCTGGGGGGAGACGATGTTTTGCTTCAGTTCATGTGCGCATGTGCATGAAATGGAACGACAAATAAAGTGTTTCTGATTCTGATTCTTTGTGTTGCCACGTTGTATTTTTAGTTACAGCGGTGGTGTAAAAGAAACTAGCCGCTTGTGGATACAGCAACTCTCACCCATATACCCCCCCCCCAACATGCACTCGCCCTTTTCAGGACCCTCATCTGTCTTGATATCTGTCCAACAACTCCTCTGTGGAGAAGTAATTTAACAGATATATCTCTCCACAGCAGAGCCACATCGCCCCCCCGTGGACGGGAGGGTATAACCTCTAACACCCCAGTCAAAGGCCGTCAGTGTCACTCGCATTTTAGCTGATGTGGTGAAAGTCATAATCTCTCGCTGTTGAGTGCAGCCTTTCATGCTTTTCTACATATAGCCAGATTTCTTTACTTGCTCCTCGCCTAGACGTGTTGATGAAAATAAAAGATAATCACCTTTCTTGGCACGAGGTTAAATGAATTCCAAACAGAAAGGTGGTACCAGTGATATATAATAAAGTACTAACAGAGAGGAAGGGGAGACAGCAAATGTGGAAGGATGAGGGAGGGGAAGGGAGAGACGGAGGTGTGTGTGTGGGGTGGGGGTGGGGGGCTCAGAAGACCAAGCTGTCGTACTAATCTGCAAATTTTCTCAGATGACGCAAAGGCTGTGACTTCGCCTCCCTCGCCCCGTCTCCCTCCATCTCCACATCTCCCGCTCTCATTGCGTCTCCCCCGATGCCTCGCTCTCGTCAAATGGGAGACAGCAGCGCCACACAGCAGGTAGGCATCTCCCCCATCTTCTCCTCTGCATCCATCCGCTCGCCAAGAAGACACTCTGTGGCATGTGGTATGAATATGTTCCTGAGGTTTTCTGTGTTTGCCAGGCCTTGTTTTCATGGTCGCTCCTGTTTGGCGTCTTAAAAGTCATGCGTCGTTGGACCCTGTTGCTGTCATGATTTGCTCAAAATCCACATATTCATTTATGCTGCCATGCTGTGAATTAGTAAGGACTCCGCATTCATCAGCAACAGTTTTAGCGTGATTTTTCTTGAGCATGCACTGTTTAGATGTGTAATACTGGTGCAGTTGTACAGTCACCTGCCCCAGCTGGTCTGTATTCTTTAAACTGGTGCCTGAATACACAGGACACGTCATATCAGAGAGACCAGCTGTGTTGCTGCAGCACGTTGCGTGTGTTCACAATGAAGCGGAACAGACAGCCTTTAATAACGGAGACGTGACCAAGTCATGTGTTGGGCCAGAGCAGAAGATGGATTTGCTGTGCAGATGGACTGAGATGTGCAGAAACCAGTCCTGATGGAGAGAAGCGGGTTGAGACAAGTTGCCACAGCAGAACATAAAGGAAACGGAGAGGAAGAAAGAGAAAGCTGAGGGGGGACGAGAGTTTATAAATAGCAGCGCTTTGCAGGGGTGAAGAGAGCAGATGTGATAGACAGTCTGTGTTTAAGGAGTTCAAACAACAGATTAATACACTCAGATTATAGTCCGAGAGAGACGAGAGGCGCTCCGCGTGTGTGCTTGCCATGTGTGTGTGTGTGCGTGCGCGCGCGCGTGCACTTGTGTACGTGTGTGTATGCAGGGTACACACACACCCGCATACACAATGCACACATACATAGACACATACACCGATGCACATTAAATCAGACAAACTGGGATGCAGACAAAACTCACTCATTAGTATATGCAAGCATATATGTAATTTCTCTCTCTCTTCCCCTCCCTCTCCCTCTCTCTGTCTCTGTCTCTGTCTCTCTCCCTCTGTCTGTCTGCCTCTCCCTCTCTCTCTCTGCCTGTCTGTCAGTCTCTCTCTCCCTCTCTCTCCCTCTCTCTGTCTCTCTCTGTCTCGCTGTCTTTCTCTACCTCTTCCCCCCCCCGCTCTCTCTATCTCCTTCTCCATTTTCTCTCTTTCATCTCTCTCTCCCCTTCTCCCCCCCCCCCCCCTCTCTCTCTCTCTCTCTCTCTCTCTCTCACACACACACACACACACACACACTTCACACATATCCTGGCTCTCCGCTTTTTGATGTCTGTCAGAAGATCCGTTGACATTTAAGTGTAACAGTGATGACACCATCACGTGATGGAAGGATGCATAAAGGATGCGTAAAGGATGCAAAGAGGATGCGTAGATGATGCATAAAGGATGCGTAGAGGATGCATAGAGGATGCATAAAGGATGCGATGCATAGGGGATGCATAAAGGATGCATAGAGGATGTATAGAGGATGCATAGAGGATGCTTTCTGAAATATGCTGTTAAGGATAACGCGGAGTCTTACTGGCGACAGTGTACTGTACAGCCAGATTACAGTGAGCCTGACTAAAAGGGGTTAAATACACATGGCCAACGGGGTCCGCGTTGGTGTAGCGGTCTAAGCATCGGCCTTGTGTCGATGCAGTTGCCCACTGGGGGCCGGGGTTCGCGCCTCGGTCTCGTCAGATCCAACTATGGCCGGACTCGATGAAGCAGCAATAATTGGCAACGCTGTCTTCGGGAGGGCGGCGGAGTCGGCTTGTGTTCGTCACGTGAATGCGTCTCTGTGTATGTGTGTTGGAAAAAGCAGTGGTTCGGCCTGGTTTCGCCTTGTCACGGAATTGGCGAAGCGTCTCCTTCGAGACTGCCGGCCGGAGAGATGCAGTTGGTTAACGCATGCGGCACGCGGGTGGGTGTTTGAACTAGAATAGGGAGGGTTTGGCCACTAAATTGGGAGAAAAGGGGGAAAATCAAAAATACATGTTTTTTAAAATGCACATGGCTACAATTTACAGTTTGAAGCTTAAGCAGTGCAAGGGACGGTAAGGTCATGCAAGTGTCCTTGAGCAAGGCACTGCTCCTGATGAGCAGGTTGTAGCCTTGCATGGCAGCCTCCGTCATCAGTGTGTGAATGTGAGGCATGCACTATAAAGTGTTTTGAGTGGTATATAAATATCTAGTCCATGTACCATTATATTTGCCATTTATGCATGCTTTTGCACATGTTGTAGGAGCTAGTTACTACTTTACTTTGAACGTGTAGTAAGGACAGCGTGTGTGTGCGTGTGTGTGTGTGTGCATAGGCCGTGGAACCGGTATGACCAGTAGGGCCGTGGCCATACCTACTTTGGCGTGCATCAAACATAAACATGTGTAAAAATTCAAATGTATTGCACTTTTGCGCGCTTCCCGCGCTAATGTCCGCTAGCTGTAAGCCTACGTACAGTACGTAGCCTATCACAAGCAACAAACTCCGTTTCCTAATGATTGATTGGTTATTTGTGTCACGTGAGCTTAGCGTCACACGGACGTGAGTTTCACGGAACAAAATACCAGCGCTCTATGTAAGTAGACTAACTGCTAGTGTGTTCGCTAAACTTTAAGCAATAGTAACGTTAAAATGAATGATGAAGCGTCGAACAATAACTGATTTCTTCGGGTCAAAGTTAACCAAGGTAGCTGAGACAACCACCGTCACTCCAGCCCACAATGAGCCCTGTGAGGAACCAGAAGTAGAATTTCTAACTGTCGCTGCTCCAACTAGCCCCTCTGCCGCCGCTACCCTCAACGTTATGAGCCTCGCCCCAGCTGACAATGAGCCCTCTGAGCTTGAGGAACCAGCAGAATTGCTAATTAGCCCCAGAACTTGACTTTGACAGTTTGCGCGCACAGTTGAATATGCTGCCAGATGCGATCCGAACGTCTGTAATTGCCGTCACAACGGTAGCATCAGTAACATCGGCAATGAATGCTGCTCCGGTAGCGAAAACCCTATCGCCAGATGTACACAGGCTGTTGAAATTGTTTTATACAATTCCCCTGTCAACTGCCAGCGCCGAGAGGTCTTTCTCAACCCTTCGTCGTATGAAGACTTATCTAAGGTCAACAATGACTCAAAGGAGACTCAATGACTTGATGTGCAGCCACACACGGATGCTGTGGCCAATGTGGATGGTCTCGCCATTGCCAGTGACGTCATCCAGCACAACGAGAGACGGAGGAACTTCTCTGGGAGCGTTTAAGACGGGGTGGTGAGCGTTGACGTTTTTTAATCCTATGCAACTGGACTTCATGTGTCAAATGATTTATGCTTTCTAATCATACTGATTATACTATTTGATTGTGTCTCAAGTGTAGGCTATAATCAGGACAAATAAAAACGGCAATAATAAATAATAATAAATAAAGTTATGGGTTACGAGTGTGGCTTGAGGGGGGGGACGTCACGTCATTCGTGGCCCTATGTGTGTGTGTGCGCGTGCGTGCGTGTGTGTGTTTGTGTAAGTACACGTTTGTGCGTGTTCGTTTCACGTGCAGACAATGCACCTGTTAACCACGTGATGGTGTTTGTTTGTCCTTGCAGGTTTGTGCAGTATCATTTTTTTGTTGTTTATGGAGATTATTAGGACGTACCAGCCTTGTGTGTAGAAACAACACTGTGATCCTGTGCAGCAATGTAGTGCCACAATCCAGTCACTACTACTGCAAACCTCATTCTCTCCTCTCCTCTTCTCTCTCTCTCTCTCTCTCTCTCTCTCTCTCTCTCTCTCTCTCTCTCTCTCTCTCTCTCTCTCTCTCTCTCTCTCTCTCTCTGTGTATGTGTGTGTGTACATGCGTATGGTGCTGGTCTATGGGATTATATCTCGATCCCTTTGCAAAGCTCACACCAAACAATCAGCCATTGGAGATAATCTCCTGCAACACACACACACACACACACACACACACACACACACACACACACATACACACATACTCGCAAAGCTATACTTGTGGGGCCCCCTCATTGACTACATTCATACTACATTCATTTCCTAGCCCTTAACCCTAACCTTAACCATGCAAACTACATGCCTAACCCTAACCCTTACCCTAACTGTAACCTAACCCTAATTCTAACCTTAACCCTAGAACCAAGTCCTAACCCTAAAATAGACCCTTTTACTTGTGGGGCCCCATAAAATGGCCCTACAAGGTAGGTGGTTTCTGGTTTTTCTATCCTAATGGGGACCCATTAGGATAGAAAAACATGGTACACACACACACACACACACACACACTCACACACACACACACACACACACACACACACACACACACACACACACGCACACACACACTTGCCTTCCGGATCATATGCCGTTAAAACTACGTATCTGGATTGAGGGAATATAGGTTATGTATTAGAGTTCACGTATAGTTGTGAATATGGGATGAAGCCAGGAGAGAGAGCTAAGGCTCTCTCCTTTCTGACGGTGCTGATGCTGCTGCATGCACGGTGAGAGGGGAAACCAGCCTTGTGGGTGCAGCGATGGTGAATGATGAAAATGTATTTTGATTCATACCTACAAGTGTACAAGTGTGAAATACACTTCATTCTTAAAAATCAAACAAACAAAATTAATCTGTAATGTGCTTCAGACCTTTGCTGGTAAAGTGCACACTTTACTGTGTGTGTGTGTGTGTGTGTGTGTGTATATATATACATACATATCTTATACTGTGTTCGTCTATGTCTGTCTTGCACTGTTTGGCAAAGCTGCAGCCCTCATTTAATTTTTAACACGTGCCTGCACATTGTTTTTAATGACAATAAAAAGTGCAGCGACCAAGATACTGTAACGTGCATGGATAAGTAGACACGCTGGCCGCTGACTCGTGGGTCTGACCCTTTAGTCTAGTGGTTAGCGATGTCTCCTGCGGTGCGGGCGATACAGGTTCGCTTCCCGGCCGCGGCAGTTCCTGTGGTTGCGTTGTCCCCCGAATTCGCTACAACATCTAGTTTCCCACCCGCAAACACGGCCGATTATGTCTGTAGGGACGCCCGACCAAGCTGGAGGTAACACGGGGATTCGAACCAGCTATCCCCGTGTTGGTAGGCAACGGAATGGACCGCTACGCTACTCGGACGCCCAAGGCAGCACATAATTGAATAAGCTTCTATTATGCACATCCGGTGACTTGAGTTTAATGGCTTCATGGCCAGAGATTGGATTTCAAGAGACCACCTTCATATTGTCCTAGTTGCAACAATCAGTTAGTGGCAATAGTTGCTGCGCAGGGAGGAGCTATAACTCCGATTTTTTTCCCTTTTCTCCGCAATTGTACTTGGCCAATTACCATACTCTTCACATCTGGCTTCCCACCCGCAGACATGGCCAATTGTGTCTGTAGAGACGCCCGACCAAGCCGGAGGTAACACGGAGATTCGAACCGCCGACCCCCGTGTTGGTAGGCAACGGAATAGACCGCTACGCTGCCCTGGCGCATAACTCAAAAGATATGGAGCCATGCATCTGTTGAGCCTATTACATCTGCGTCCCTGATTAGCCATCTCCCTGGTGGCTCATGGGACTTTGTGGGTGGGATAAGGTAAATGCACCGACCTAAGATGATTCACCACACCGCCACACTGACAGCCAGAGTGAAGTGAATGAAATGAGGTAGTTTGTTTTCATACACAGGAATGGTATGTGCATCAATTGCTCAACACCTGCGGAACAATTACAGTAATCAAGGCCTGGTCTTCAGGGAGAGTAAGTCATTCTGTCCTCACCCCTCCATCTGACAGCCATGGCTATAAAGAGGATATGTGGTGAGTACATAGCGTGATAGGGGCTTGCATATATCTTGCGCGTTGGCGTATTGAAAGCTATCTTGGAGAGGCCACATTGGTTTTCACTGTATTTGTATCTGTGGTATGATTCACACATTCTTCATTAAGATGATAGTTCATGAGAGTATTTGTCTTTATAATAATTATGTCCAGCCAATTGAATTGCCTTGAGAGTGGTTGCGGGAGAGATTTCGTGTCTGCTGTTCTGTTTTTGGTGCATGGGGCCACGTGACAGTAACGCCATCACTGCCCTGTCAGTGGACGTCACAGTTTTGACTTTTCACTGTGAGTTACTGTCTTATGCCCCCTTTCCACGACATGGTACCGGCTCAACTCGACTCGCTTCTGTGTCGTTTTCCATTACCGTAACAGTACACCCTCGGTGTAGCTGGTCGTCATAGCGACGCCTGGTTTTCAATTTCAAAATATACTTTTAAGAAAACTCCGCTTCGATCGCTTCGGTATTTAGAAATCCAGGATGACACCCCGTGCGCGCATTGATGACGCAGTGACGCAAAATGACTCAGTGACACGTTTCTGTGACCAATCAGAGGTCTGCAGTGATTTTGGTTCCCGCTTCAGTTTTTTTTTGGAACCTCGACAAGGGTGGCACCAGGTAACAGATACCAAAATGCCGGTACTTCCCAGTAATGGAAAACGAAAAAAAGGCGAGTCGAGTCGAGTTGAGCCGGTACCATGTAGTGGAAAAGGGGCATTAGAAGTTTCTTCAGTGGAGGCGTCCTGGCAGCGTAGCGGTCTGTTCCGTTGCTTACCAACACGGGGATCGTCGGTTCGAATCTCCGTGTTACCTCCAGCTTGGTCGAGCTTCCCTACAGACACAATTGGCCGTGTCTGAGCGTGGGAAGTCGAATGTGGGGATGTGTCCTGGTCGCTACAGTAGCGCCTACTCTGGTCAGTCGGAGCGCCTGTTCGGGGGGACGGGTTGAATGTCGTGATCCTCCCACGTGCTACGTCCCCCTGGCGAAACTCCTCACTGTCAGGTGAAATGAAGTGGCTGGCGATTCCACATGTATAGGAGGAGGTATGTGGCAGTCTGCAGTGCGGAAGAGTGGAGTAATTGGACGGGTACAATTGGGGAGAAAAAAGGGGAAAATTTCAAAAAAAGAAAGAAGTTCCTTCTATGTTCCCTGTGTTCTTGACTTAAAAGCACGAGAAGATGATCACTAGCATGTGTTTCCAAATGCTCTCCCAAGGACTGGGCTTCCATTCAAAGGGATTGTCTCCTGGTCCCCTGCCTAGCCTGGTGGGTTTGTAATACCTGTGTCATGCTAGTGTTCAATCCTGGATTTACCACGAGGCTGGCTGCCCAACCACAGCCTGAACCCGCTCACTCGCATCACGGTTTTATAAGGGATGGTAAGCTGTGAAGTGATGTAATAGATAGGACTGTGACCAATCATGCCTGTCGTGGCTACTGCGGTGATATTCTTCGAAGCAAACTGAACAGTGACCCCTCACCGACTCCTGTGCCTTCATTCCTTGAAGAATGAATCTTCTTGATTCATCGCATATCTGGAGGGATCATTTCTCAGACAACTGTGTTTCATTACACGAGAAAATGAGCAAAGAAAAAGGGGAATAGGTGACACATGTGAAAATGCACAAGTCAAAATGTAGACACAACACATTGTGACTACATGACATGGGCCTCAGATCCAGCAGAATAGCATTAAGAGTTGGCTTTGCCATGCAGGTCAGCCTCATTTTATCTTAGGGCAGTACTGACATTTCCTGGAGAAGAAAAATAATCCCTCAGCTGGTGACAGTCAGGAAGGCTATCTTTTGCGTGCGTAGGCCTGGAGTTATATTTCTTATTTTATCCTATCATTCTCATCTCTCACGCATGCTCGCTCATAATTTCCCTTGCTGTCATCATCTGGGGCACTCAATTGAGCTATCAGCTGTTCACATCAGCCGTTCGCTTCTATCCAATAGCACAGCCACACACCTGCATGTTTAGCCTATTGTCTTGCTGCTGTCTTTTTTAAATATGTGTCTCTCTCCATCTCTAGGCAGTCGTGCTGCTGTTATGCGCTCCCTTCCACATCCCCATCACTGTCAAGTCCTCGCAGATCATCATCATTTGCATCTCTTCATCATTTGCATCTCTTCATCGGTCTCATCAGCCTCATCAATCTCAGCAGAAGTCATCAGCCACTACCACCTACCACCACCAGTGTCTGGACTCCATAGGGGGATTTATTATGTTGTTGCTCAGGGCTGATGCCCCTCCATTAAAAAAAAAAAAATCTCCCTGTTGAGTCTAAGCGCCAAAGACTTTCTTCACGTCTCAATATCCATAAAAATCATCTGTTATGATAAACGTTTATCTTTACTTCATTCACTATGTCTCTCCTGACTGAACTATAGCTAGACTACACCGGCTTCCCTGATGCTAGTAGACATTGTTTAGGTTCAGAATGACGTGAAGATTGAAAAAAAGGGATTTGGGCTGTAACAGCAGAGCCCCTCCCCCTCCTCTCCTCCACTCAGTTTACTGAGGATTATATCTCTGCAATTGGAACTTGGCTGGAGATTCTCCACCCCCAAAATATGCCGTTTCTGATCATGCTGACAATCCGTCTTTATGCCTGTTGGTCGACTGCGGCTGGGGATTTAAAGCCAGAGGAATGTAGAGGTGGACGAGCAAAGCGGTGAAGGAGAGGGCCATGGAGAGATTTGAGGTGATAGAGTGAAGGCCCACAGCTAACAGAGTGGCTCCTGCTCCTATTTGTCTACTTTATCTATCTGCTGGTGAGTGCCTTTTTGTGTGCGTGCATCCCTCTTGCTGTAGCAAATGTCATCTTCTTGGTTGATGGATTATAATCAGGTCTGATTGCAATTGTCTCGTTTCGTGCGACTGTTTGCAAATGTGACAGTCATACCTCTTACAAGGATTTGGCATGGCTGCTCTGCTCCCCAGATGTGTTTATCTATGATCTGTGTTTGGATGTGTGTGTGCATGTGCGTACATGTGTGTGTGTGTGTGTGTGTGTGTGTGTGTGTGTGTGTGTGTGTGTGTGTGTGTGTGTGTGTGTGTGTGTGTGTGCGTGCGTGTGCCTGAGTGTTTTGGGGGTGAGGGGCTGTACACTGCGCTATATAGAAGAGCCTTGTTGGTCACTGAAGCTGAGTTGAGGAAGGCACGTGCACAAAATGACGTGGTCAAATATATATTTGTTCATAGCATTTCATCAGAGGAAGATTTCAGTGTTAATGAAACATTCCTGTTTTGATGTAATAATCTTGTTTTTGTTATACAGTCAACTATTAGCCTTTCATTCTTTCCCTGTCTACTTCATCATGCTGTCTAACTACATTTCGACAGAAACCAGGCTTAAATGCCATTATTACCAAATGACCATTGTTCGTAAATACTCTTATCCTCTTTCCCTCATGTGTTGTTCCTTTATGGACATAAGCAATAAGTAGTTGTCTTTCCTTTTCTATGACATGACCTGCAGACCTGTCAGTCAGCCATGCTCGGTAGCTAGACACCGAGTCTTTCTCATCTCTATCAACTATGTCCTTTCATCTGCAGTCTGTTGTGTTTAGACCTTCTATCTGGAAGGTACTGGCCCTCTGGTCAGAGGGTGACATCCAGATATATTCCTTGATTATCTTCTCCATATCATGTTAAGTAGTTTTCTGTGCTTGAGTGGCTTTCTGTCTTAACAATGTTTGTAGCATGTTCAGCCAAATACTGCTAAGATGTGAGTACAAAACACCAACTGATGGTAGCTGGCTCATCAAGCTCATGAATGTCTCTGTTCTTAGATGCTCCTTATTGTCCCAAATCCCCCTCTAAGAACAGAGTCTGCCAACTGGAGAAGAAATAAACGTGATTCCCTACTGACTTGGGAAAATTACTGAGTCATTATGACTGTCCAGTAACACTGAGGTAATCCATCACATAGATCTGGAGACACAGTCAGTGGCCGGGGGGGGGGGGGTATTTATTTATTCATATTTTATGTATGGAGTGTAACTCACTTTGTATTTGGGTGTTGGTCCGTGGACGTCACTGCCAGCTGTTTCCAGCTTCTGCCTTAGTGAGCTGTGGCTTCGTGAGATCAACAACTTTTATTTTCTTACTATCTCTTCTCTATATTCTGCCCTAACCTCTTCATTTTGTTCTGATTTAGTTATTTTCTCTGCTTAGTTCACTTATCGCTAGTTTTCTTTCTTATCTTACTACTCTTGTATTTAGCAGGCAGCTTCTCACTCCTAGTATGTTACTAGCTTTGAGCTTAGCTTAGCTTAGCAGTTAGCTCTATTACATTCGCAGTCAAAGCAGTCTCATTAAAACGATGGTGTGTGGTGACTGCTCAGCAGTTACAGATATGTTGTCTCTATTAGAGAGATGTGTCCATGAGTTAGAGCAGTTTCTTTTGGCTAGGATTATGTTAGATGTGACAGGCACTCCAGATAGCCTCAGCCCCAGGCCTGACAGCAGACCTGCTAATGTTAGCACTAGCTCAGCCTCGTCGGCAGATGTGACAGCGTTTGTCTGTTTACCGGTGTGGGAAGGCTCGAAAGAGCAAGCCACCAGTCGTGTGGCCTGGTCTGCATTCACCTCTCCCGACTGCAAACCAGTTGTCGCCCACAAGCCCTGTTGGTAATCCTACTGGCCAGCATGCTTCTCCCGCTCCTGTCGACAGACTAAAGCAACGCACACTAGTGATAGGAGACTCCATTACCCGCAATATTAGATTAGCTTCGCCAGCCTTGGTTCACTGTTTACCCTGGGCCAGAGTCTCCGACATAGGGGATAATCTTAGGGTGCTGGCATCACGGAGGGAGAGTCAGGGAACCCAGGCACACAGCACCACTACTTTCAGCAACATTGTTATTCATTTTGACACCAATAATGCAAGGATAAAGCAATCAGAGATCACAAAATCCAGCCCAGTCAGAACACTTGAGATTGCCAGAAAGATATGCCGGCATCGATTAATTGTCTCTGGTCCCTTACCTGTGAGGAGTAATGATGAGATGTACAGTAGGCTCACCTCAATGAACTGCTGGCTGGCTCGTTACTGGATTCGGCTTTGTTGATATCTGGCCTTCTTTCTGGGGAAAATTTCTGGGGCCGCCCTTACCTGCTGAAATCGGATGGCATTCCCCCTACTGGGGTCGGCGCCGCTCTTTTGTCTAGCAATATAGACAGCTGTTTACATTTAGTTTGACACTAAGGACTTATTCAGCAGGTTGCAGGTGATTACAGAGCCTGCTAGGTTTAAATCTAATGCAGATGTGGAGTCAAGTAATTTAATCAACATGATTAGTCAGGGAATTTCTCATAGTTTAGATTATCAGTCTGATAGCTTGGTCTATAACATTGAGACTGTCTCCCTACCCTGCTGTATTGCTCCCTAGCTCTCCTCTCCTAAATGTGTGAATCACAATAATCTAATAATTATTCCTGCCACTGGTAGTTTTGAAATGTGCAACGAAGTACCTAATAATCTACAAAACCAAACATCTAATGTTATCAAAAATGTGACCACATATCATCCTAAGCGTTGGTTGTCAAAATTGTAAACAAGGTGTCTAATTCCGGTTAATATTTCATCTATTGGTAGCTCTAAAGTTCTGCCTACTACTGATCACTTCCACAAGATGCTTAAATTTCGTTTCATAAATATCAGATCATTGTCTACCAAAGCCTTACTAATAAATGATTTGATTCTTGAACATAGTTTTGATATGATTTGACATGGCTGAAACCAAATGTTTTCTTTCCCCTAAATGAAGCATCCCCACCCGACTATACTTATGCCCATGTAGCTCGGGTAAATAAACAAGGTGGGGGTGTTGCCTTAATATATAAATCTATTTTCAATCTGACTTCTAGACTTGAATCTAAATTCCAGTCTTTTGAGGCTCTTCTTCTTGATCCATTTTCCTCAGCCATGAATATACTCAGCTCAGTGCGTCCTCCTGGCTGTTAGTCATTATTTCTTGAAGAATTTGGAGAATGTCTCAGGTCTTGTTACTCACTCTGATGAGATTCTAATCTTGGTGATTTCCATATTCATCTGAATAAGGCTGCTGATCCTCTAAGTAAAGCCTTTCTGGCACAAGTTGATTCTTTTGGGTTTACTCAGTTTGTTCAAAAGTCGACTTATTGCAGTGGCAACACCCTTGATTTGGTTTTATCTAAAGGGATAGCTGTTTCTGATCTGAATGTCTTGCCAACTACATCTGCTGTGTCAGATCATTTCTCATCACATTTGATGCATTATTGGCCTGTCCAGTTAATGTCAGCACAGATGTAATTGCCACGCGCCACGTTGGTCCCTCCACTGTAGCAGCATTTGGCCAGCAGCTGCCTGAAGTCTTGGCTCCTTTCACTGTGGTAACTGACTCTGTTGAAAATTTCACTAGTGACATAAATGTGGCCCTCTCTAGTCTCCTCGATTCAGTTGCACCTCTCACTACCAGAGCTAGGTGAGTAAGGAGGCATACACCCTGGTTTAACGATGAGACACTTACGTGCTCTTAAGCGGGCCTGCAGAAGACTGGAACGTAAATGGAGAAAATCAAAATTGGAAGTGTTTTTTTTTTTACCTATCATGGCATGAGTGTTTAATAAAATACAAATGTGCTTTATCTGCTGCAAAAACAGTGTATCTCCCCCACTTAATCAATATTAATAAACATAATCCCAGATTTCTCTTTGACACTGTATCTAAACTTACTAAAAAGCAGCCATCTATTAGCTTCTCACCATTCATGGCTCATGAATTTCTAGACTTTTTCTGCAAGAAGATTGATGAGCTCTTAAACAAAATTAGTTCTTCAACTGCAGCTACTGCTGCAGATCCTGGCTTAGCTCTCTCTTGGCTTAAGTCCTACTTATCTGGAAGAACAAATTGTGTCTGCTATAGTAATATTATATCAAAATTCCATGACATTAAATATGGAGTACCTCAGGGCTCAGTTCATGGCCTTCTACTTTTCTCTCCTTATATTTCACCTCTTGGCCAAATTATATGTAGTTATGGAATAAATTTCCATTGCTATGCTGATGATACTCAGTTGTATGTGCCTATAAGAGCTGATAATCACACTCAAACTTGGCTACTGTGAAAAATTGGATGTCACTTAACTTTCTACTTTTAAATTCGGATAAAAACGAGATGCCAGTCATTGGCCCTGCTAGACACAGACACCAATTTGATCAAGTAACGATAGCAATCGATAACTCTGTGGTTTCACAAAGTGTGGCAGCCAAAAATCTTGGTGTTACGTTTGATCCCAACCTTTCTTTTGATAAGCACATTAAAGAAATCACAACGACTGCTTCTTTTTTTTTCCCCACTTACGTAATATAGCTAAAATTCTGTCTTTTCTGTCCATGGCTGACGCAGAGACTCTAACACCTGCATTTGTTTAATCCACACTTGATTACTGTAATGTTCTGTTTTCAGGTTTGGCACATTCTTGTACTAAAAGTCTTCAGATTGTTCAGAATGCTGCTGCTAGAATCCTAACTAAATCTAGGAAATTTGACCATATTACACAAATTATTGCCTCCCTTCACTGGCTTCCTATCCATGTTAGATCAGAATACAAGGTCCTTCTGCTGACTTATAAAATCCTAAATGGCTTGCCCCATCTTACCTGTCTGATCTCTTTAAACCATACATTCCATCTCGAGCACTTCGTTCTCAAAATACAGGGCTCCTGTGTGTACCCAAAGTTAAAAAGAAGTCAGCTGGTGGCAGGGCCTTTTCCTATCGGGCCCCGTTCTTGTGAAATAACCTGCCTGCTGCCATCAGACAATCAGAGTCTGTTGAGTCCTTTAAATCCAAACTTAAAACTCATCTTTTTGCCTTAGCTTACAATTAGTTGCCTTTAAGTTGAATACTTCACAACCTGTACTGCATGGTGGGTTGGTTTTCTGTCTCAATTGATTTACCAACCATTGTTCTGCCGACGAGGTTATAGCATATAGATTATGACTAATTGATGACAATTGATTATGACTAATGACTATTGCAAACACTTCTCTTCTCTCACATGTCTTTTCTCTCTCTCTGAATGAGGTCTTCTCCTTTCTCTTTTTCTGTATGTGAACGGTGTCATGTGATTGTCCCTTGTGTGCACTGTAGTCGGTTCTCTTCCTGGGTCTCCATGGTGATGGTGGTCGCCACCTGGATACTGCTTGGCATTTCCCTCGTCACATTTTCTTTTTATGTATCTTATAAATCCATACAATTCTTCAATAGTGTATTCTGTAAATTGTGTAAACACAACATCCATTGCACGTTGTCCGTCTTGGGAGAGAGATCCCTCCTCTATTGCTCTCCTTAAGGTTTCTCCCTGTTTTTTCTCCTTGTTGAAGGTTTTTTTTTTAGTGAGTTGTTCCTTATCTGATAAGAAAGTCTAAGGACAGGATATTGTGTTGATGTAAAGCCCCCTGAGGCAAATTTGTAATTTGTGATATTGGGCTATATGAATAAAATTGACTTGAATTGACTTGTAATTACGTTTTAAAAAGTGTTATATAAATACAATTGTTCTTGCTTGCATGCTGATACCCCCCTGGCGACTGAACACGCGTTGCTCAGGGGGATATGAGGATTAAACGGAGTGTTTAAACAGAAACCTGAGGCAGCATCCATGTGGCTGAATGCTGGTCTAGTAGTTGGTACAGTCGTCCCCAAGTCTTAGGTCCCGAGTTATAATCGTGTGAAGGCTAAACACTCGGACCTATCCAGTGCATAAAACCTGACCGCCACCTTCTCTGGGGCTGCCATACCAACCGACTGACCTGGAGAACTGGCTCCTTGGTGAAATGATATGTATTTGTTATACAGGTAGTCCCCGGTTTCCGTTTTTGAGTCTGTTCTTATGTCGAATTTGTACGCAAGTCGGAACAGTTACATACAGTTAACATCTAGCGTCAATTAGTCAAATGTTTTTCTTAGTACATAGTATATATTTTACCTAAAACACTATAAATATAATAATGCAGTTGTAGTTGATTTATGGATTCTGCTATCCTCGTTCAATGTTGTATTCTGTCCGTCTTAGGAGAGAGATCCCTCCTCTGTTGCTCTCCCTGAGATTTCGTCCTATTTTTTCTCTCTGTTAAAGGTTTTTGGTTTTTTTCAGGGAGTTGTTCCTTATCCGATGCGAGGGTCTAAGGACAGGATGTTGTGTTGCTTTGAAGACCCTTTAGGCAAATTTGTGATATTAGGCTATACAAATAAAATTGACTTGACTTGACATAATTCACCATATCTTGTTTTTGTATGAAGTTGACGTGCTCACTTTAAGGGCTCAGGGTGTGTCCAGGTTGACGCAGCGCCGTGTGGTTGGGCGGGGGTGGTGTATATAAGGAAATAGACGACGCGCGGGGTGGTGGTCGAAGACAGAAGTTTTTCGTCTCTGTTTTCTCCCAACTTCCACACATTTTACTACCTTCGGCCGCAGTACATTATTTATAATTTAGAGAGAGAATGTGTGTATAGGTATAAAAACTTTAAAGAAACATTTCTTACATTTCAAACTCCCCACCTGCCACTGTCCCGGCCAGAGGCCGGCCGTTTGATGCCAGAAATGCGAGCCGGCTCGGGGCTCCCTTCACTGGATAAGTGGAAAAAAAACAAGAAGAGCGTTTTGCCTCTCTCAGAACGCGTTATTATTTCCACTTTCGTTTCAATGGTGATCATTTTCCTTTCCTTCGGCGCATCACCATCCCTTGCATCAGATCTCACCATCCCACTTCTGATACCAATGCAGCGAATTCGGGGGCAGCCCGGCCGGGCCGTTACAGCCGGGACGCGAACTCGGATTTCCCGCACCGCGAGCGACAACGTTAACCAGTCGACTAAAGGGTCCTACCCCTTAGCCAAGGGCTAACGTGTCTACTTATTCGTGTACGTTAAAATATATTGTAGAAAATTGTCAACCACAGGAACTGCCGCAGCCGGGACGCGAAACCGTATCTCCCGCACTGCGGTAGACATCGCTGTTTGAGCTAGTGGTGTGTAAAAACGAGGCATACTCCAAGTGAACAGTTAAGGGGCTTTAGTGTCGAACTGTAAGTATCAACAATACAGAGATGAACTGACGCACGCAGGAGACTGCGTGCCTTACGTAACATTGACTACAGTAAACATCCACTGGGTGGTGCTATAATACCACACGTAACATCTCCCTTTCCTTTAAAAGCGGAAGAGAACTCTACTATAACACGCCTATGTTCTTGCTCCTCTTTTTAAAAAAATTTTTTTTGCACACACTCCTCCGCTCATTCTCCAATCAGCACTTGCCAGCTGTCCCCACCAGCACACTGTCTCCACCCACTGGCGCTCCCCTACATTATCTGTCAACCTATCAGTTGCTCCTTCTGCCACAGTCGTTGCTTGTCTGTTCCATTACCCAGTATATTGCTGCTTTCAAGTGCATGTCGGATTGGTCGGGTGATAGTTTTCTCCGAGTGCGGATGTCGTTCACGCGACTTGCATGCATTCAAGCCGTTTTTGGTCGGAACCCGGGAAGAACAAAACGCTTGCTCTGTTTGTGGCTTCTGCTTGCGTACAGCAAATTCATCCAAAGCTGTTACCAGTACCTTTATGATGTTGAAGAGGAGACGAAACGCATACGGTGATTATTAAACATTTTATCTGGCAAATTATTCCGTTTCTTGATTCTACCTGAATTATTTGTTAGCAAACTAACGAAGCTAACTTGTTGACACTGTTGTCACTTTCAGTGGGTTCGGTTCGGTTAACAAGATGCTCCAAACGTTCGTGGTTGAGCACGGCCATGTTGAAATAGACAATGACGTCAGAACTCGGCCAGTTCAGTGGATCGTCTCAAGCCAGCTCACCTAGACTTGGACTGACCTGTTGGTCTTGCCCAGCCCCACGGCAGGGGGCGCCCTCCTACTCTGCCCTACCCCCACGCCACCGCAGGGTCCCTAAGGCCCTTCTGTAGGCACCCCAGCTTCCACGCACCTGTTTGGCGAAGCTGTTGCGGCCAGTTTATCCGCCCCCCTCCACATTGAATTTTTCTATTCTGGGGGGATGTATGTAGCAAACTATATAGGCATAATTCACCATAATCGGTCGACGTTTTGTGTTAGTAGACACTGGCCCTTTAAGAAAGTGTGTCCGGGTTGACAGGGTAGAGCTACGGCTATGTTTGTTCGAGCAGCGCCATGTTGCTTTCATGGTGATTTTGTACGGAAGAATAAATGACACACACGTTCGTGTAGTCAGTAAGAGAAATTGCCCGTTTCTACTTTCCTGCAATTTCCATAAGGCCATGGTTCTCTACTGGAAAATGGTGGATTGCTCCCTCCGGGTTGGGGATGAGTTGTTGCCTCAAGTGAAGGAGTTCAAGTGTCTTGAGGTCTCGTTTACGAGTGAAGGTAAGATGGAACGGGAGATTGACAGGCAGATTGGTGCAGTAATGTGGACGTTCTGGACCGTTGTGGTGAAGAGGGAGCAGAGCCGGAAGGCAAAGCTCTCAATTTACCAGTCAGTCTTCGTTCCAGCCCTCACCTATGGTCATGAGTTTGGGTAGTGACCGAAAGAGTGAGTTCGCGGCTGAAATGAGTTTCCTCCGTAGGGTGTATGGACTCAGCCTGAGAGATAGTGTGAGGATCTCGGACATCCGGAGGGAGCTCTGAGTAGTCCTTCACGTCGAAAGGAACCAGTTGAGGTGGTTTGGGCATCTGATTAGAATGCCCCCTGGGCTCCTTCCTTTGGAGGTTTTCCAGCCACGGCCAACTGGGAGGAGACGCCGGGGTAGACCCAGAACTCGCTAGAAGGACTACATGTCCAATCTGGCTTGGGAACACCTTGGGATCCCCCAGGAGGAGCTGGAGGACATTGCTTGGGAGAGGGACATCCGGAGTGCCATACTCTCCACGACCCGACCCCGGAGAAGTGGCTGAAGATGAATGAGTGAATGAATCAATAATTTCTACTGAGTGAGACAGAGGCAACAGTGAGAATTGGCTCAGCGGACCCACTCAAAAGCCTTCCCTCGAGTAAAAAAATTGTAGCTCATGTCACCAAAGTTACCAGACCATCAAAAACACAAGAGCTTCCTGCATATCTTTAAGTTTGGTGTTCCTGGTGTCAAAAATGCGGCCGAATGAGCAAGTTAAAGACAGGGGAGTTTTCAGTTTTTTCTCTGAAAATCCGCCCCTCAATTTGTATTAAGAGTCTCTGGAGCACCTGAGGCGCCACTTGTTGCTTAAAGGTCCAGTTTTCAAAAACTGTAAGTCATACAGCTTTAGGAGTCACACTGTGTGAAACAACACACATCTGTCTACATTTCTACTTAAAATTGTGCATCAGAAGTGAAAGATGTAGCAGCAGGAAGAGCAGAAGCAAAACATTTTTAAGAAAGGCAGAACAGCTGCTGTTTAGAGCGGGCGTGATGTCACCCACTCTAACCTCTCCAATACACATCCATTATAAACTCAGCAACTCAGAAAAATCATAAAACTTAAGCTGCGATAAATCAAACTTTAAAAGATCTAAAAATCTGAAAGTCTTGTGACCTGTTTGAAGTTTAAATGACGCTTCTAGCTGAAAATATGCCAATGTAGTTACATTTCAAAGAGCAGAAGGCTTTTGAGGATTTGAACATTCTCTCCATTTCAATGAGAATTTTTTTCATAAAAAGCTTAATATTTCAAAAAGTATAAATGTTAAGAAAAAGTTGAATGCAAACAAATGTTTTAAAAAAGCTGAACATTTTGATAGTCGAATGGTTTCTGTAGCACAAAGTATGCGGAGGTAGTTAGATGCCGAAAAACGTACAGAAGAATAGAATAATAACAATGGTGTAAATGCTGAGGACTCAACAGGAGAACTATCCATTTGGGCTGAGTGCTATAGCTCTATGAGAAAAAGCCAAAAGCCTCACAGTCTGAGTGCAAGGGAAAGTTATCCGGCAGGTTCAATGCAAACTGGTTCACGAGACAGGTTCCTGTAAAGTTTCTGTGAATCATATCACTGCTATGAATCTAATATTGTTAAAGGCTACGTTAAATAAATATTTAGTATGATACCCCATACATAACCCTAGTGTGTAAACATGTGTAAGAGTAATGGGATTCACGGAAATTGCGTTCTGAGTTCTGTCACTTCTTTTACACACGTTCTGTGTTCCCTATTATTTTAAATGAGTAGAGAGAGTTTAGTAATGATTTGGTTACAAGTTTTGAATGATTTACACATTAGCGCATATCAATTGTTTTTTTTTTTGGTTCTTTTTTCTCATGTAATCAATTCATACATATTTTTCTCACGACACATGTATTCTTCTATATAACAAAAGTTCACTAATGTATTGTTTATAAAAAGAATGTTTTAATGTTTAACTGCACTTCCAGCAAGTACAGTATGTATTGTCACAGATTGTACTTAGGGATTCCCATCCTGTGCAGCTACAAAGCTGCCAGTGTACCTGTGTGGCAGGTGCAGCTTTATGCAACCATGTGGCAGCATTTCTTTACTGGACTGCGGATTATTTCCAGCTGAAGATCACCTCTGTTCCCCCAAAACACCACTGCACAGAAACTGAACAGAAGTGGCATAAACCAAGAACCCTGGTAACTAACTTTCTTAATATGGTACTTTTATTTTATTTATGGATATTTGTTTATGTTTATTGAAAACATGTTTTTGTTTAAATGCAGGGTGTTAAACCTGGTCTGGTGAACGACATGGTGGTTCTTTCAGCCAGACCTCAGGAAAGGAGACTGGTAGAAGGCATCAGGTTATTATTATTATTATTAAATATATAGTTTGTGTAGTACTCTTATCAGTAAGATATCAGATAAAGTAATAATCTGCTACATTATAGGATACATTTTATTTTATCATTTATTGGTAGCATTCATACTGTCAGTCGATCAAGCAAGAAAATCCAAACACAATCTTTTCAGGCTTTTCACACAAATAACGTCTTTCTACTAATACTTAAATACATATAAGGTATTTTTTTATTCTCAAGTGTTTCATTTGAATGTATGCTTTAGCTTAATTTATTCAAACAATAAGTTAATCTCTGAGTGAGAATGAGTCATCTTTTTTTATTTGTCTTTCACAGAAGCAACTTGGAGTCAGTTCACCTCTGCCTGAACTTCCCATGCTCAGGGTTGATAAGGTCTACAGTGATTGTTCTAGTGATGTGGCTGTTCTCATAACAACTATGGCTATAGCCGATAATTTGCCTCTGGTAGAATCTAAGTTCAGTAAAGTGCAAGAAGGAAGTGTGTTGTCCTATCACTTGCCAACAAAGATGGTGCTGAAAACCCGTCCACACTCAGATGCCCCTTCTCCCCCACAGCTGCCACTTTCTGGTTACAGGCTGGGACCCTCTACCTGTTCTGTTCCTTCGTCTGTTCTGAGCATCAGCAGCTCCACATGATGTCCGTGGCAACATCATTTGAGACAGCTCACAAAATTGAGAACAGCACAAAACAGCAGAGTTCCTGTGCAGAGTGGCACCAACTAAGGCGGTCCCGCGTTACCGCCACCAAATTCAGAGAGGTCTGTCACATCAGGGGAAAGACCTCTGCTGAAAATCTGGCGAAAAGGCTTCCGATACCCAGCCAACAGACTGCAGACTTTGAGGAGGGGGCTGGACATGGAACCTGCAGCAGTAGAGGAGTACTGCAGAGCAAGGGAGGTCTATCAATATCCTTTTGGGTTCCTTATCCACCCTGATGCACCTTGGATGGGGTCATCGCCTGATGGCATAGTGTATGATCCAAAAGGGGCAGCCAGAGTTTTGCCTTGTTGAAATTAAATGCCCAACTGCTTTGAGTTATGTGGACTGCCCATACATTTAGATCAGTGAGGGCACACATACACTAAGGAAATCCCATCTGTACTTTTGGCATATCCAGGGTCAGCTGTTAATTTCTGGACTTTAATGGTGTGACTTTGTTGTCTATACACAGGGAGACATGTTCATTCAGAGGAGTCCCAGAGACGAAGAAATCACAGCCACATTTGAAGAAAAAAATTACTATTTTTGTTTTAACTCTATGCTTCCCAGCAATAGAGAACTACACTGCACACTACCTTACTCAGCTCAGTTTGTTACAGGGATAGTCAGTGGTAGTGTATATAATGTAATACTGTGTTTAAATGTTTATAGTTTTCTGTATCGCACTAATATTTGTTGTTAAAGTGTACTGAAGTGGCAGATCACATAACATGGTTAAATTAAGTTTGAGTTAAAACAAAAAAAGATTATAAATGCAGTTGCAAGAACAACACTTTCCTCATATTTTCAGATGTTTGATTAGAAAGATAACTTATTTTAATTGTTATTAGAACTATTGTGGTGGACACGTATTGGGGACAGAATTCACACCAGGAACTAAGGGTTAAGTCAGGGTTGCCTCCGCTCAGTCGAGCTGTTTTTTTTTTGTTTCTCTGATTTACCGTTGATTAAAGAAAGTTGCCTACACGGCTAAAGTGTGAACCTACGGTCTTCTCCGTTCCTTCGGCTCTACACTGGTGACCCCGACGTCGGTTTTCGGATAAGTTTTCTGAAACCACACACATTATGGCTACGAACGCCGTTGCAATTAAACTGCCGGAGTTTTGGGAGTCTTCCGCGGCTACATGGTTCGCACAGGCTGAGGCACAGTTCGCGCTCAGAGAAATAACAGCAGACGAGACCAGGTACTACGACGTAGTGGCGGCGCTGGGGTGCGATACGGCTTCCAGGATAAGCGGTTTCATAACCAACCCACCGGCCGATGGTAAATACGCCGCACTTAAAAATCTCCTCCTTGAAACTTTTGAACTGTCAACAACGGAGAGAGCACGTCGCCTCTTCGCAATTCAGGCCTTGGGAGATGGCAAACCATCGGAGCTAATGAGCAGGATGTTAAATCTACCGGGTCAAGAAAAGCCATGTTTCCTGTTTATGGAGCTGTTTCTGCGCAACATGCCGCCCCACGTCCAGACTGCGCTCGCTAACTCCACCATCACTGATCCCCGTGAGCTGGCAAAGGAGGCTGACCGATTCTTCGTCGCTACACAACGTTCCTCCCATGCCGGGGTGCTGGCTGCTACCTTCACTGGCCCCCCGCCGACATCGCGGGCGTGGCCCGACGGTGGCGCCACAGCGTCAGACCGCTACAAGCCCTCTGGACTTTGTATGTACCACGCTCGATTTGGTGCGAAAGCTTAACGGTGCCGTTCTCCCTGCAACTACAGGCCGACGGGAAACGAGAGGGCCAACACTCAGTAGTGGCCATGAGTGTTGGCGATACGAGCAGGCTACTCTTCATCCTCGACACCATCTCCGGTCGGCGATTTCTCTGTGACACGGGCGCACAGAGAAGCGTGCTCCCTGCTACTGACGTCGACATCATGGGCGGGGAGCGGGGCCCCCAGTTGGCGACGGCTGACGGCAGCCCTATCCACACGTACGGCGTGCGGTCTGTAGAACTGTGTTTTGGTGGACAACGTTTCACGTGGGAGTTCGTCATGGCCAATGTAACGCTTCCCCTCCTCGGAGCTGATTTTTTGTGCGCTTACGGTTTGCTAGTGGACATTCAGAACAGCCGTCTGGTCGACGCCTTAACCTTCTCCTCCTTCGCATGTACGCGGGGGGAAGCGGCCTATGCAGGTCTAGCCAACTCTCTCTCAGAGGCAGACAAGTTCAACCGCCTCCTCGCTGAGTTCCCTGACCTCACCCAGCCTACCTTCTCTGCACCCACCGCTAAGCATGGGGTGGAGCATCACATTGCTACGAAGGGGCCCCCGGTCTACGCCAGAGCCAGGCGTCTCGACCCCGCCAAACTCGCAATTGCCAAGTCTGAGTTCGAGCACCTGGAACGCATGGGGATCATCCGCCGCACAGCCCGTGGGCGTCCCCACTCCACATCGTCGCTAAGCCTGATGGAGGTTGGTGCCCATGCGGGGACTACCGCCGACTAAATGATGCCACCACGCCCGACCGCTATCCTGTCCCGCATATCCAGGACTTTTCTGCAAACCTGTCTGGCAAACGCGTCTTCTCAAAAGGCGACCTGGTCCGTGGTTATCATCAAGTTCCCGTGCACCCCTCGGACATCCCCAAGACAGCGGTGACTACCCCATTCGGCCTATTTGAATTCCTACGAATGCCATTTGGACTCAAAAACGCGGCCCAGTCCTTTCAGCGGCTGATGGATTCAGTGCTCCGTGGCCTTCCTTTCATCTTCGTCTATTTGGACGACATACTCATCGCCAGCGCCTCCGAGGAAGAACACCTGCCCCATCTTCACGCCCTCTTCACACGCCTCAGCCAGCATGGGCTGATCGTCAACCCGGCGAAGTGCCGGTTCGGGCTGACGGCCATTGATTTCCTCGGGCACCGCATCACTGGGCACGGGGCGGTCCCCCTGCCCTCAAAGGTGGAAGCGGTGGCGGCCTTTCCGCGCCCCCAAACAGCTCGTGCGCTCAGGGAGTTCATCGGGATGGTGACATTCTACCACCGCTTCATTCCCCGAGCCGCCTTTATCATCCGGCCACTGTACGAGGCGCTGAAAGGCAAGTCCCCCAACCAGGCGGTCGACTGGACAGCAGAGCGGGACCGTGCGTTCACCGAGACTAAAGCTGCACTCACCCAGGCTACCCTGCTAGCGCATCCTTCACCTACAGCGCATATTTCCATAACCACGGATGCATCGGACTATGCTGTTGGTGCGGTTCACGAGCAGTGGGTGGGGGGGGCTTGGCAGCCTTTGGCCTTTTTCAGTCGCCAGCTTACACCCCGAGAGCGCAAGTATAGTACATTTGACAGGGAACTCCTCGGTCTCTGGCTCGCCGTCCGGCATTTCCGGTTCCTGCTAGAGGGCCGCGAGTTTACTGCGTACGTGGACCACAAGCCCCTCACGTTTGCCATGTCCAAGACGGCCGAGCCATGGTCCGCTCGCCAGCAGCGACAACTCTCCTACATTTCGGAATTCACTACCGACATCCAGCACGTCGCTGGTAAGTCTAACCAGGTAGCTGACTGCCTCTCTAGGGCAGTGATTGGAGCGGTCAACCTAGGCCCGGACTATGCACAGATGGCCGCTGAGCAGGCCACGGACCCGAGCATCCTCTGTCTCCGGACCTCCGACACGGGGCTCCGCCTGCAGGACGTTCCTTTCAGCGACACAGGTGTCACCCTCCTGTGTGACGTCTCCACAGGACAGCCCAGGCACATCGTCCCGGACAGCTGGAGACGCCCCGTGTTTGAAGCTGTGCACGGCCTCTCTCATCCAGGCGGTAAGCCATCCGTGCGCCTGACCTCTGCTAAGTTTGTGTGGGAGGGACTTAAGAGAGACGTGAAAGCGTGGGCCGACTCGTGTGTTGCCTGTCAGCGGGCTAAGATACACCGCCACATTAAGGCGCCCCTGGAACGCTTCGCAGTGCCGGAGAGACGATTTGACCATGTCCACGTCGACCTGGTTGGTCCCCTACCCCCCTCCCATGGGTTCACCTACCTCTTCACTGTGGTGGACAGGACTACGCGCTGGCCTGAAGCTGTTCCCCTGGCATCCACGACGTCTGCTGATGTGGCCCGGGCTTTCATTGGATCGTGGGTCTCACGTTTCGGTACGCCTTCCGACCTTTCATCTGACCGCGGGCCACAGTTTACCTCAGAGCTATGGAATGCTGTGGGTGAGGCTCTGGGCGTCAAGCTTCACCGCACTACCGCCTACCATCCTCAGGCGAACGGCCTATGTGAGCGCTTCCGGTCCATGAAGGCTGCGCTTCGGGCTACTCTCAAGGAATGCAACTGGGTCGACAAGCTCCCATGGGTCATGCTGGGCCTGCGGACCGCCCCGAAGGAAGCCCTGCAAGCCTCCTCTGCGGAGCTGGTGTACGGCACGCCGCTGCGAGTCCCAGGCGATTTCATGCCCAACGCAACGCGTCCCTGGTCAGCTGTGGACCAACGAGCCTCCTTGCTGGACGGGGTCAGAGCTTTCACACCCGTCCCTACCGCCCAACACGGCGCTCCGGTGTCCCAGGTGCCCCCAGTTCTGCAGTCGGCGGACTACGTGTTCATCCGTCACGACGCACACCGCCGCCCTCTGCAGCCCCCTTATGACGGCCCCTTCCGCGTCCTGGAACGGGGAACTAAGCACCTGGTGGTGGATTTTGGGGGCACGGCCGAGCATGTTTCAGTGGACCGAGTTAAACCCGCACACCTGGACTTGACGCAGCCGTTGGAGTTAGCCCAACCTCCTCGTCGCGGTCGTCCCCCGGAGCCGCCGCGGACGGCCTGTCGTCCCCCCGCGCCTGCCTGACTTCGATTACTAGGGCGAATTCTGGGGGGGCTCATGTGGTGGACACGTATTGGGGACAGAATTCACCCCAGGAACTAAGGGTTAAGTCATGGTTGCCCTGGCAGGTTAACGCAGGGTTAAGTTATGGTTGTCCAGCCAGTTTTCTGGTTATGTTTGCCACCTCCGCTCAGTCGAGCTGTGGTTTTGTTGTCTGATTTACCGTTGATTAAAGAAAGTTGCCTACACGGCTAAAGTGTGAACCTACGGTCTTCTCCGTTCCTTCGGCTCTACACTATTCTAATTATCTGTTAACTCCCTCTGCTCCTGTATCTGTTTCCCTCTGCGGATGTCTCGTTTTTCTGTCTGTATTGAGTGTTTTGACAGTGATTGTTGTTATTACGAGTGCTTTAACTCAGTGTAATAAATATAAATGATTAGCACTGGAATGTTGTCTTGTATTAACTGCAGTAATTGTTATAATAAAGATAAATGAGCAGAACTGACAGGTGGGTGACCAAAAAAAATCTGAGTACCAGTTAAACTGAACAAAGTAAATGTATTTCAGTAAAGGAATATTCAATAAGTTGAACAAAATAAAACAGATTTCATAGTGTATACACAAATAATTGCTATTTACAAGATTCTCATATTATCAAGATAGTATACAACTCATTTCATCATCACTGAACAAAGTGAAATGATTTCAATAAACCAATATCAAACAAGTTTAACAATATAAAACAGATTTCATGTAAGTGTACAGGTAATTGCTATTTACAGGATTGATATTTTGTCCTCAAGACAATACACATCCTCTGGAAGGCGTTTTTGGGGGATGGAGGCGGCGGCCTCTAGTGGTGAATTTGTTCCTCCGGATAGCGACGATCCACTTTCGCATGGTTTCAGCATCGGAGGGAAACGTATGAAAACTAAGTACTTTTGTTGTACTTAGTGGAGGCTTGGCACAAAGGCTCATGTTCAACTGTCGTGCAATCGGGACGTTGAAACTTACTTCTTTTTCTGAGATGGTGTTGACATACACTACCGTTCAAAAGTTTGGGATCACATTGAAATGTCCATATTTCTGAAGGAAAAGCACTGTACTTTTCAATGAAGATAACTTTAAACTAGTCTTAACTTTAAAGAAATACACTCTATACATTGCTAATGTGGTAAATGACTATTCTAGCTGCAAATGTCTGGTTTTTGGTGCAATATCTACATAGGTGTATAGAGGCCCATTTCAAGCAACTATCACTCCAGTGTTCTAATGGTACAATGTGTTTGCTCATTGGCTCAGAAGGCTAATTGATGATTAGAAAACCCTTGTGCAATCATGTTCACACATCCGAAAACAGTTTAGCTGGTTACAGAAGCTACAAAACTGACCTTCCTTTGAGCAGATTGAGTTTCTGGAGCATCACATTTGTGGGGTCAATTAAACGCTCAAAATGGCCAGAAAAAGAGAACTTTCATCTGAAACTCGACAGTCTATTCTTGTTCTTAGAAATGAAGGCTATTCCATGCGAGAAATTGCTAAGAAATTGAAGATTTCCTACACCGGTGTGTACTACTCCCTTCAGAGGACAGCACAAACAGGCTCTAACCAGAGTAGAAAAAGAAGTGGGAGGCCGCGTTGCACAACTGAGCAAGAAGATAAGTACATTAGAGTCTCTAGTTTGAGAAACAGACGCCTCACAGGTCCCCAACTGGCATCTTCATTAAATAGTACCCGCAAAACACCAGTGTCAACATCTACAGTGAAGAGGCGGCTGCGGGATTCTGGGCTTCAGGGCAGAGTGGCAAAGAAAAAGCCATATCTGAGACTGACCAATAAAAGAAAAAGATTAAGATGGGCAAAAGAACACAGACATTGGACAGAGGAAGACTGGAAAAAAGTGTTGTGGACGGATGAATCCAAGTTTGAGGTGTTTGGATCACAAAGAAGAACGTTTGTGAGACGCAGAACAAATGAAAAGATGCTGGAAGAATGCCTGACGCCATCTGTTAAGCATGGTGGAGGTAATGTGATGGTCTGGGGTTGCTTTGGTGCTGGTAAGGTGGGAGATTTGTACAGGGTAAAAGGGATTCTGAATAAGGAAGGCTATCACTCCATTTTGCAACGCCATGCCATACCCAGTGGACAGCGCTTGATTGGAGCCAATTTCATCCTACAACAGGACAATGACCCTAAACACACCTCCAAATTGTGCAAGAACTATTTAGAGCAGAAGCAGGCAGCTGGTATTCTATCGGTAATGGAGTGGCCAGCGCAGTCACCAGATCTGAACCCCATTGAGCTGTTGTGGGAGCAGCTTGACCGTATGGTACGCAAGAAGTGCCCATCCAACCAATCCAACTTGTGGGAGCTGCTTCTGGAAGCGTGGGGTGCAATTTCTCCAGATTACCTCAACAAATTAACAGCTAGAATGCCAAAGGTCTGCAATGCTGTAATTGCTGCAAATGGAGGATTCTTTGACGAAAGCAAAGTTTGATGTAAAAAAAATCTTATTTCAAATACAAATCATTATTTCTAACCTTGTCAATGTCTTGACTCTATTTTCTATTCATTTCACAACATATGGTGGTGAATAAGTGTGACTTTTCATGGAAAACACAAAATTGTTTGGGTGATCCCAAACTTTTGAACGGTAGTGTATATTATGAAATAAGTATGCTCAGTTGTAGAAGTAAATCTATTTTTTTGTGTTAACACATAGGCAAACTTAATGAGTACATGCGGATACTGTATGATGGACAATGATAACAGCCAATGAAATGCGCTGAGATTGACACGTGGTCTGTGCTTCTATAACTGTTCATCAATCAATAAAGCTTCTCTTTCTACGTTGATTCCGATAAGAGCGGAACTGACGCCCCACTGCGTATTTATTCCTCCGTAAAGTTAGCATTTATTTCGGTCTAGCACTGGGTATGCACGCTAGAATCGCTGAACAATTCAACTCTGCCAACAGGTTATGGGCCTAGAGTTACCCAGAGATAGTTATCGAGCGATTTGCCACCGAGAGAAATATCGCGACGTACCGCGTGTGTCAGTTAGCATGCTAGTGCCGAGAGTAGAAGGGTCGCCGCGTCAAATAGCAGGGGTGAAAGACTCAGGATGGAAAGATCGAGTAGCCGTTGGTCTCCACTAGTCTTTGACGGAGATGAAAAGAACTACAAACTGTGGGAGACGAAATATTTGGGTCATCTTCGGTTACAGGGGCTAAAGGACACTATTTTAAATGAGCCTACCGACGATGATGGACGGGCAGTAGATGGAGCGAAAAATGCCGAGGTATACGTATGCGGAGCTAATCCAGTTTCTGGGTGATAAAAGTTTGTCGCTGGTAATGCGGGAAGCAGCGGAAAGGCACAAAGAGTTGTGTTACAGGAAATGTGACGATGAGAAACTGGCTACAAGGGTACAGTGATGCAAATTGGGTGGCTGACAGACGCAGCATACCTGGTTATTGTATAAGCCTAAATGAAAATGGTCCTTTGGTTTCATGGAAAACCAAAAAGCAGCCCACTGTTGCGCTGTCCACTTGTGAGGTAGCCGCAACTACACAAGAGTGTATGTACCTAGTACAACTACGAGAAGGTATTGACGGACGTCAGTACGCACCACTTAAGGTCTATGAGGATAACCAAGGTGCAGTAGCGTGTCAAAGAATCCTGTAAGCAGACAGAGATGTAAGCACGTTGACCTAAAGTATCACTTTGTAAGGTTAACTGTGAATGATGGAAAAATAAGTCTGGAGTATTGCCCAACCGACCAGATTATTGCAGATGTGATGACGAAACCCAAAACAGAATTTAAGTTGATTAAGTTTGCTAGGTTTATGTTTGGAGAGTAACCATGTAAGTGAAATTACATGATGCAAGGTAGAAAACCTTATGATGTTTTGAGTTAAGATAACAACATGAGAACAAGTGGGGGTGGTGACATATATGAAATAAGTGTGCTCTCAAGTGTAGAAATAAATTTATATTTTTGTATTAACACAGGCAAACTTAATGACTGCATGTGGGTACTGTGTGATGGACAATGATCACAGCCAATGAAATGCGCTGAGATTGACATGTGGTCTGTGCGTATATATCAGTGTGCATCTGTCAATAAAGTTTCTCTTTCTACATTGATTCCGGTAAGAGCAGAACTGATGCCCCACTGTGTATTTATTCCTCCGTAAAGTTAGCATTTATTTCGGTCTAGCACTGGGTATACACACCAGAATCGCTGAACAGTTCAACACTGACAACAGATGGCATTGCCATTTGACAAAAACCTTATGGGCGTCCCTACAGACACAATTGGCGTTGTATGCGGGTGGGAAGTTGGATGTGGGGATTTGTCCTGGTCGCTGCACTAGCGCTTCTTCTGGTCGGTTGTGGCGCCCCCCCCCCCCCGGCTCGGTAGAGAGGGGGTGGAGCAGCGACCGGGACGGCTAAAAAAAGAGCGGGGTAATTGGCCAGATACAACTGGGAGAAAAAGGGGGAACATTGAAAAGAAAAGAAAAAGTTAGCGGAAGTGAGCAAGCTGGCAGAGATTTTACCGGAACTACGCCAGCACCACTGTGTGCATAGTCCATTCAAGTGAAAACATTCTCTACGAGTCATTGTATGTTTTTGAATGTGTTTCAATAAAATGAAGAAAAAAAAATCAAGTGAAAACAATGTTTACGTGATCCGACTTAACATTGCGACGTCGGCGTGGCGTTGTTCTCCCGCGGGCCGAAGAACCGCCTAAAACGCAGTGTTTTGCGTGTCGCGCAAAGTAGTTCGTTCGTTAGTACCAACCACTGTGTAACTCGATTTTTTAAAATAATAGGTTTTACGGAGGTCGATTCGTAAGTACGGTAGTTCGTATGTCGGGCTGTCGTAACCCAGAGACTACCCGTATTGCGTGCTTGGAAGTACTAAAGTTAGTGTATAGTTGCCCATGTGTGGCAGTGGGGTGTAGTTTGTGTGTCAGTTGAAAATGAAGATCCTAGAGTGGCTATGCAACACATTTCCAGGGTGTTAGCAATAGTTAAATTTATAGACACCTGTCCCTTTATAGTGAGACTGGGACTGGGCACGCTAAGACACTCCAGAGTGACATTCCAACAAGAGCCAACTGAAAAATCAGTGGCAAAACTGTTTTGCAGTTGTGTGAACGATCGGGAAGGAGAGCTGTGTGGAATAATAAACCGGTGCCTTCATCTCAGCTCAGGTTTGGAACATCTGTCATATCTATAACCTGCAACACTATGTCTCCCGTTCGCCACAGGCAGGATGACAAACCAGCCGATAACAAACCAGTCCAGCAAGAACAAGAACAAGAACAAGGAGAATGGGGAAGACGAAAACCAACAAGATGACCACACAGAAAATGAATACAAGGATGCTGGTCACTGCAGCCGCAACACCCACAACCTGCTGCTGGCTCTCACTGTCCTGGGTAGGCACCCATTCAGCTTCTTAGACTGGAGTCCTGAGGCTAAATTCAATAGGGAGGCCATCTGTTTAGCAATAGTTGGTTGTCAGTTTTGTAGTCTATGTAGTCTGTACCAATAAAACCATGTATGGAGTGTTTTGATTTTGTAATCTGTCAAATAAGCCCCATATAGTTGTTGAGATTGTCTTTACTACGTCATTTGTCAAACTTTAAGGCAAATGGCCAAAGCTAGATTTTAAGCCAGATTCCTCCTGTTTACATTACGGTAAAGCCAGATCATTAGCAAAGTGTTTTACCACCCAAACAGGCAATGGTGCATCTTTATGGAGACAAATGACACCCCGAGTCAGCCAATAAAACTGAGATATATACTGGACTCTTTACGTCTCCTGTCCTCTCCTCCTCTTCTCTTCTCTTCTCTTCTTATATTTCATTTCCTTGCCTTTCCTCTCGTATCTTCTCTATCACCTTCATCTTTATCACCTCCTTTGTCCTGTTTCCCTGCAGGTGTTGTCATGGGGGCAGTGTTTGGGATGCTGCTGCGTTACATGTCGGTGACAGACAGCAACGTCCTGACAATGGTGTCCTTTCCAGGAGACATTCTCATGAGGATGCTTAAAATGCTCATTCTGCCCCTCATCATCTCTAGCCTTATCACAGGTGAGCAGCAACCCCCCCCCCCCGGGCACACACACATTCACACATGCACAAACACAAAAACACACATCTACGCAACATGCATGCACACACACCCACACCCGGTGTTTGTGGGTTGTGGGATTCATGATTATTGCATTTGTTAATAATATGAAATAGTAGATTGATAACAGATTTGTTTATATAGTTTATGCAGAAATTTTCTTTAAAGAGTAACTAAACCCTAGAGCATTTTAGTGAGTCTGCTGACATCTACAGATTAAAAACCATGTGAACATTGTCCGGGTAGCGTAGTAGTCTATTCCGTTGCCTAACAACATGGGGATTGCTGGTTCGAATTCCTGTGTTACCTCTGGCTTGGTCGGGCGTCCCTACAGACGCAATTGGCCATGTCTGCAGGTGGAAAGTCAGATGTGGGTATGTGTCTTGGTCGCTGCACTAGCATCTCCTCTGGTCGGTCGAGGCGCCAGTTCAGGAGGGAGGGGGAACTGGGGGGAATAGCGTGATCCTCCCGCATGCTGCGTCCCCCTGGCGAAACTCCTTACTGTCAGGTGAAAAGAAGCGGCTGGCGACTCCACGTGTATCTAGAGGAGGCATGGCAGGCTGATCTTGACAACTATTGAGAAGCTCAAACAGACCTGTTATTAATGTTACTATATGCAGCTGTGTTTATCCTGCTATGCTAACATCACAGAGTACCAAAACCAGCCTGCCATGTTTTTAACCTGTAGATATCAGCACACTCATTAAAATGCCCAAGGGTTTAAGATTTATACACGTTAATTCTATACATTTCACAGTACATTTAAATGTGTTTGCCTTTACTTTGAAGTTAATTATTTTTTTCATTACAAGCAATAGTAGGATGTCTAGAAGTAACATTAGTATTAATGATGTTGTTAGTATTTCTAATTGTGTAACTCTGTTCTGGCCTGTGTGTTTCAGGGCTGGCTGGTCTAGATGCTCGCTCCAGTGGCCGGATGGGCAGTAGAGCTATGGTGTACTATATGTCTACTACTGTGATTGCTGCTGTCTTGGGTGTCATCCTGGTCCTGGGGATCCACCCCGGAAACCCCAAGCTGAGGAGCAATGCAGTCGGCTCAGTGCCCAAGAACCAGGAGGTCAGCAGTCTGGATGCCTTCCTCGACCTGATCAGAAATCTTTTTCCCGAAAACCTGGTGCAGGCCTGCTTTCAACAGGTACAACTCACCCACTATCCACAGGACACATTACTGTATTGTTTGGCTATGTTCACAAGCTAGTACATTTTAGTCCCGGTATGCAGTACCTGCAAACGGTTATATTATCTTGCACCATGTCTGGTGCACACCATTAAGTCATTAGGAAACAGCCTTGAAAAACATGTTCTTACATGAAATGTTGAATACTGAAAAGAACCAAAGAACTGGCAGATAAGCAACCCGTAGCATGCTCATATGATAATTACCATGGCGTTATTATCACTCACTGTCAGAATGAACTAACTTATGTTTATTGCTTTATCAATATTCTCTTAACTAATTGTTGTCAGGCTGGCTTAAAGAAATGTGTGAGAGGAAATATGTTTGAGAAATGTTTGCGAGGAAGTAATACAGTAGAAATCAGAGAGGAAATAAACCATTCCTATATATTGCATAACATTTTCATAAATATATATTTGGTCAGTCTTTAAAATCAAATGTAAATGAAAAGGATGTCCTTTGAAAAAAAAAAGGATGCAAGATACAAGTTGCTGTGCTAAGAAGTGAAGAGTTATGGCCCAGTATAGGAGTCTCAAAACTCCTATTTTATATCTGAATAGCCCCAAAAATCTATTTGCTATGTATCTGCATGTATTCAAAAATCCAAGTCTAGTCATGAAGTCCTTTACTGGCTTTTTGAAGCTGCTATGTTTTGACAGTCATTGTGAGAGTGCTCCCCCCCATGCTTTCTGTGCTTTCCGGACTGTAGCCAGTGAAAAGTCAGTTAGCAGACTATTGGGGGATGTCCAGGCTGGACCGCAGAAGAAAGCCCTGTGTAATTCATAAAGTAATACTGTCAGATTCAGCTTCTGTTTATCCTGACGGACCATTTTTAAACGATAATCTAAGTCTCCATCATAGTGGACCAGTTGCCTTCTTTTGTCCAAATCCTGTTTGTTTTTCTTGTTTGTTTTTTTTACCCCCCTTCCTCTCCTTTCTCTTATGTGTGCGTGTCTGAATGATTAGAAATAGATGTCTGTGTTGGACTGGGTGAGGGTCCGGCCTTCTGCTCCTGCTAATCCCTTTACATCTGTGTTACTGCATCCTTATTTGTCACAGGAAGGCATCTGCTGGCTCAGAGGGCACGGTACTGAACATGAGCTAAAAGATGAACTATGTCTTTCCCTTCCCCTCTCCTCTCCCCCTAATACTCTCTGTCTGTCTGTCCTCATCTCTATCTCTGCATTCATTTATTTTAGACAGCTCTGTTTTACTACTGTGTCGTTTTCATCAGAGATTTGTCGATGTTGTAATTTGGAGAAATTCAATGATTTTCTACAGAATTCTTGTTTCTCTTCTTGTTTTCTGGTCAAGTCTCTGTCGTTCTCTTTGATATTATCATCAGCGGCGGGAAATGATCACGATTTTCAGTATGATCTCTGCAGGGATAACACACCATTAGTAGCCATGAAAACTGAGCCGTGTCTCTGAAATGGCGCTGAAATTGTACGGGAAAGTGTCCACAAAGGACGTCACTGGCGGAGAATCTGTGACCGTGGAAACTTAATTCCTGGTTTACTGATAGGCTTCGTTGTATTAGACAGTTGTATGTAGCAGCAATATTGCCTTTTTCTTTTACAGCTTTATGTAGTGCGGATATTTTCTTTGCCTTGTGTAATGCAGCCTGTCAGCCGTGTAGGAAGTAAGTTCTCATGTTTAAGGGATCGTCCACCAGCAATGTTACCAGCAGGCACAATTTCGTTTGGAAGCTACAGAGAAGACTGCTCATCATTATGGCTTCTAATGGAGTGTTATCCCAAAGGGTTATCACATTTTGTTATCACAAGTGTGTTAGAGATCAACAGAGTGTTATCCCAAAATGTTTTTGGAGGCAGTGCTGAAAACGTGATCATTGCCCTTTAAATCCAATGCAAAGCGTCTCTTTTTTCATCACACACAAAGTATTAGATGCATAGAAAAACAAAAAACAAACTCATTCACCAACCCATCTGAATCCCATTTGGTCCTCCCTCACAGGTTCAGACAGTGCTGAAGAAGGTGCCGGTGATACCACAGAACCAAACAGAGCCTATCTTAGTTAGCAAGAAGAAACTGGAGTACAAATGGGGCATGAATGTGCTGGGTGAGTGCATAACAACAGAGCCTATGTAACATTATTTCTTTTTCTCTTTTGGAGGCTAGAACAGTTTTAAGTCACCAATGTGTTTGTGTTCTTAATGACATAATGTCTTGCTGTCTGTTTTCCCAAGGCTTGATCGGATTCTTCATTACGTTTGGAATATGCATGGGGAGAATGGGGGAGAGGGGGAAGGTCATGTGTGAATTCTTCAACATCCTCAATGAGATTATCATGACGATGGTCTCCTTGATCATGTGGTCAGTGTTATGTGTTTTTGTATTTGTTTTGTTTGTTTGTTTTAGATGTCTTTGTTTCGCTGTGTGTTTATGTGTTGCATGCACATGTGAATCTGCTTCTTGTCAAGTGGAGCCATGGTTGCAGTGTTTGGACATGCTTGGAGATAGCACATACACAGAGGTTTCTGGTAGTGATGGTGTGGGGATGACGTGTATGCATAAGACCAAGTTGTGGGAACAAACAAGGGGAATGGACAGCTCGCAAAAAAAGTGAAAACGAGAATAGGGCAGAGGAAGGGAGATGCTAAAGGATAGATGGTAAGAGAGAGAGAGAGATCCCCGAGGTCTTGCTGGAGTCTGTGGAATGCCGGGAAGTAGCGGGAGCGAGCAGCATTGTGGGCTCTCTGGGGATTCAGGGTGGAAAACGTCCAGATTGTAATGGATCTGCAGACAGCAGAGGAGTCACTGGCAGCAGAGCAAATGCGGGAGGGACAGCAGGATGTGAAAGGATGCATGTGAGAGCATGCTCTTAGAGAGCAATGTAAGCTTTGAGGCTTTGCAGGACACCAGCTACTCACATAGAGTCTAGTGACACTGAGAGCAGGAAGGGGTGGGGTGGTGGGTGCAGGGGTGGGGAGGTGGTGGGGAGGGTTAAGACAGATAGCAGCTAGCTTGTCTCGAAGCTCTCGTGGGCCATCTAGATGAGCAGCTGGACACCAAAGGAATTGGGTTCTTGTTCATATCACTCACACAGTATAAACAGATTACTCATGAGCCTATGGGGCCTGGCCAAACACAGAGTCCACTGTATACAGAGCGCATATCATACGAGAAGACATCCATCAAATCATATACACCCCGCTTCACCAAACAACTGTCGCTAAATGCCATCTCAGAGTTCAACATGCCATACGGCAACAAATGACCCGGGATCCAAGCTGTTCTTGTGCTGTGAAACTGAGTCCAACCAGGAAGCTCTTCAACAGGAAAACACATTTTTGAGTCATTTGAATTCTGCCTCTGTGCAGCACTAAGAGCAACCGCTATTCATGAAAGTGAACAATGTCATTCTAGAACAAGGCTCTTAAGAAGGAATCTAAGAATCTGTTAATTAATTAATTATTTTTTTACTTATTTATTAGTTTATTTATCTATTAGTTTATTTGACAGGGACAATGCAAAAATCATTGTGACTGGTTACAATAACATGATACAGATGTGTGGCATGTAGGACTTGTAGCCAAGGCTAATTTGCAACCCTTGTCCCTGGTTAGGCTTTTCTACTTAAAAATGGTCATAACATATCATCATTACCAAAAGTACATTAGTTAAATTGAGCACATAATAAATGCTGACATTCTCATACATGTGACAGTATCAAACAAAAATTACAATATTTACATCACATTACAACCATTTTACATGTGTTGCATAAGTGTATGTGTGCACGTGTGTAGCTCTTCTGTAGGCAATATATATATATATATATATTGTGTGTGTATATATATATATATATATATATATGTGTGTGTGTGTGTGTGTGTATATAGTATATATATATGTGTGTGTGTGTGTATATATATGTGCATAATGTTTATAGATGTATGTGTGTGTGTCCATGTGCATGTATCATCAAGTACTGTCCAGATATATGCTGATGAATCCAGACTGATTTTGTGAGCTTATGTGTGACACATTTGTCTCAATTATTATCACTCAATTATTGTTATTATTTGTCTCAGTTATTATCTTATTATGTTTAGATGAGTTTCTGGGATGGACATGAGAAAAAAATTACAAGTACATTTTCTTTTATTGTAAATTTACCTTTCTTGTGAAAATAAATTCACTTTTATTGTCTCTTTAAAAAGGTTCAACTTTGAGAATAAAGTCAACTTGTAGTCAGTCATGTAGCATTTAGAGAGCTGGAGGGAAATGATGAGTCTCAAAGTGGTGCAATAAATAATATTTATTTAGTCAACAACATCTATTCCTTTCAAGACGCAAAACCTTTATATTACATAATGGAGAGTGCTGATTAAATTGTGTCCCTAAGACCCCCGTCCGACTCCTTCAAGGAGCACATCAATCTTTTCCCTAAACTCGTGAAATTCAGTCACCCATTTTTTACTGCCATACAATGGTCATTCAATTCCAAAATGCCATGGGTCATTTTTTTTTACTGCCATGGCTTAGTCATGAATTGTATGATTGTCTTTTTTTCAGCTTGAGCACTATGTAGAGAGTCAGTAAGGGGATGTAAACAATAGCTGACTGTTCAGTTCATTTCTGTTCGTTTGAGCTGCTGAATGATGACTCGGCCGCCTGTGTGTGCAGGTACTCTCCTGCTGGCATTGCCTCTCTGATTGCAGGGAAGATTGCCGCCATTGGAGACCTGGAGGTCGTGGCCAGGCAGCTGGGCATGTACATGGTAACTGTCATGGTGGGTTTGATGATCCACGGGGGCATTATCCTTCCTGCTATATTCTTTGCTACCACCCGAAAAAGTCCCTTCACCTTTTACTCTGGGATCTTCCAGGCCTGGATCACCGCTTTGGGCACTGCCAGCAGGTAAGTAGGATGTGGAGCGTGTATGTGTTGGAGTGTATATGTGTGTATGGACACACACATACGTGTGTGCATTGTGTGTGTGTGTGTGTGTGTGTGTGTGTGTGTGTGTGTGTGTGTGTGTGTGTGTGTGCGTGTGCACAAAGAGAGAGAGCGAGAGAGAGAGAAGGAGAGAGAATGGGTGTCCGTGTATGTGGATGTTCCCTATTGGGGCATGTGTGAACCTGCATACACGTATGTCTCTTATTTTGCAGCAGCTATTCCGTGAGCAGCTGCTGTCGTTATCGTGATTGATAGCTATGGCTGCATGCTCACATTTCAGCTATTTGGGCCGAGTTAGAGGGGGGCAAAATTCTGAAAATTGAATCAACGACAAAACTGAACTTCCGAGTCAGGACAGCAGAGCCGAATAAGCCTGAATATGGGTTATCATAGACAAGACCATGTCAGACAGATCCTGTGTTGTAAATGTCTAAGCTGCCGGATTAATCCTAGCTGGCCAAAATGACTGCTGTGTTCTGTCTGGCCCGGCTTGGATTGGGTTGGCCTGCCTCGCTTTGCCTGGGAGTCTGCATCGCTGTTGAAACCAACTGTCATTTTGGCACATTACCGAAGCTTTAGTGAATATGGGTAATCCTATCAACTTTTTCTCTAATTATATTATGACCCTGGCTTAGAAGGGCCCCGGAATCAAATTCCTTTAATTCACATGTTGGAGGATTGCGACGCTGGCTTACACCAGCTGTTAGGAGACAGCTCTCACTCGACTCAAATTTCTGGTACTCTACTGCGTTTGTTTTTTTTCTTATTCGCCTCAACCCCGAGGCCCCTGACCCATACACACACGCATACAGACATACGCACACGCACACAGACATACACACACGCACACGCACACACACACACACACACACACACACACACACACACACACACACACACACACACACACACACACACACACACACACACACACACACACAAACACACACTCACCAGCCTGCTGTCTGTACTTCTCTCTCCACTTCATCCTTCTCACACCTTCTGCTTAGGTCTTTTCTTAACCACCTGTCTGCCTGTCTTGTCCTTTCCACCCAAACCCCACCCTGAAATGGAGAAATGCTGTTTTTTCATCCCTTTTCTCTTTCCGCCTTTGTATTTAAATGACTCTCACACACTCGTGTGGTGTCTCCCTCACCTCGCAGTGCAGGGACGCTACCTGTCACATTTCGCTGTCTGGAGGAGAACCTGAAGATTGACAAGCGTGTGACACGGTTTGTGCTGCCGATCGGCGCCACCATTAATATGGACGGCACGGCACTGTATGAGGCCGTGGCGGCCATCTTCATCGCCCAGATGAACGACATCGCCCTGGACGGGGGTCAGATTGTAACTGTCAGGTAAAGGCTCCTGGGGGTGGGGGCTCTGCAAGCCCACAGAAGATCATATTGTTTTATTTGTAACTTTACTATGAGGTCTTTACTATGAGGTATAATCCAGGTAAGAAAATCAAAGAAGGGGCATTCGGGTGGCGTAGCAGTCTATTCCGTTGCCTACTAGTATGGGGAACGCCGGTTCGAATCCCTGTGTTACCTCTAGCTTGGTTGGGCGTCCCTACAGACACAATTGGCTGTGTCTGCGGGTGGGAAGCCGGATGCGGGTATGTGTCCTGGTCGCTGCACTAGCGCCTCCTCTGGTTGGTCGGTCGGAGCGCCTGTTCAGGGAGGAGGGGGAACTGTGGGGAATAGCATGATCCTCCCATGTGCTACATCCCCCTGGTGAAACTCCTCACTGTCAGGTGAAAAGAAGCGGCTGGCGACTCCACGTGTATCAGAGGAGGCATGTGGTAGTCTGCAGCCCTCCCTGGATCAGCAGAGTGGGGGTGGAGCAGCAACCGGGGCGGCTCAGGATACAATTGGGGAGAAAAAGGCGGAAAAAATCTGAAAAAACAAAGAAAATAAAAGAACGTATCAGTTCATCTGGATACAACATTTATTGACAACCTTCTTTGATTTACTATGAGGTGTTTTATCTTATATCTTTGTGTTCTTGTTCAGGCAACACAGGGACGTTTACGTTTGCATAATCTGTAAAGAATTCATGATTTGCTATTTGTTTATGTGTTTTGGGTTTTGGCAAAGACATGATTTAACTCTTGTGGGAACCCTTTCCATTTGGATGAGGCACATTGTCTGTCATGGCCGCAGGTCAGATGCAGCAGCTAGAGGTTTTAAGTCTTTTTGTTTTGTTTTGCTTTTTTTTGTGTTCTTTTCAACATCTTTTGTTTGCAACGACATTCCACAAAGTTAAAGAGAAGTATGAGCACTGCTTCTTCTGTGAGGACATTGCTACAAAATGAGTCACATGTGTATTATAAATCACTGTCTTTCACTAATCAACCCTGTCAGAGTGGTATGCTAATTTGTATAGTTTACTGATGTGTAAAGAAGTTTGAAAACATAATGCAGACTTGTGAAATCTGGCTACATGAGCAGGACCATGCAATAAATTCCATGTTGCACCATGATGTGGAGTAGCCAAAATCCACATCAGAGACCGACCCGTAGTGTTTTTCATGTGTCTTATTACGTGACAGACCAGTCAACATTTTTCATGTCTGTTTAATCTCTCTTGCCAAACAGATATCACTCAAAAGTAAAATGAGGAAATGCGGGTGATTTGATTTAAGCTGTAAATTGTAGAACTACATTATAATGTTCCTCTCCTCTCTCTGGTTGTCTCCTTTCTCCTACGCAGTATGACTGCTACCCTGGCCAGTGTTGGGGCAGCCAGTATTCCCAGTGCTGGACTGGTGACCATGCTGTTGATCCTGACTGCTGTGGGCCTGCCCACCCAAGATATCAGTCTGCTTATTGCTGTTGACTGGCTGCTGTGAGTCAGGTTTTGGGAGGGGGAGCATGCTTTTTCTTGGCATGGTGATCAAGTGCATTAAGTTAGAGCTTTCTTAAGATGAAAAGTACAGTGTTTGAGGCAGTTAGTTCATAAAGTATTTGATGTCATTTAGATGGCATCCGTCCATTTCACTTGCTGACACAGGTGTTCTGTCCACACAGTGACAGAATGCGAACCTCCATCAACGTGGTTGGCGACTCGTTTGGCGCTGGAATTGTAGACCACTTGTCGAAGGCGGAGCTCAATGAGCTCGATGCAGCTGAAATGCAGATGCTTCCCCCAGAGGAAGAGCTGGATTTCATCCCTCCACCTCCCATCCTCACGGAAATGGACCTGGTGGACCCTCTCAAGCCCCCTGAGCTACCCCCTCGCTCCCCTCGACCGCCTAAGTTGAATCACCACAGTTCTGCCCTCTCCCAGTCCCACTCCATCACCTACTCTCCAGTCCGATCAATCCGCTCCCCATCCCCGCGCTCCATCCGTTCTCCGTCCCCACGCTCCGTGTGTTCCCACTCCCCCAGGCCCTTCCGCACCCACTCGCCATGCCTCCTCCGCAGGACGGAGCCTGGCTACTGTGCCCTGCCCAGCCATGATAATCAGGTATCAACTCAAGCTGCCTTGCCTCTGGTTTTACTGCGCTGACTCTGCTCCATTTTCAAATAGACTGCTGACTTAAATTTGATTGAAGCGAGGGTTTGTGATGAGTGAAGCACGGTGCTGTCCAGCAGTGTGGCATTGAGGGTCATGTGTATGCAGGTTTCACTCAAACCCTTCAGTTTAACAGCTGGTATTACTGACTGACACTTCTTCTCTCTGTATGAGTGAAGTGAGCTGGTGTTACGTATTGGAAGGACAACCTGTATACGCATGGGTCACACCAGAAATGTTACATACTGGGAGTGTCTGGGTGGCGTGGCAGTCTATTCCGTTGCCTACCAATACAGGAATCGCCGGTTCGAATCCTCGTGTTACCTCCGGCTTGGTTGGGCGTCCCAACAGACACAATTGGCCGTGTCTGCGGGTGGGGAGCCGGATGTGGGTATGTGTCCTGGTCGCTGCACTAGTGCCTCCTCTGGTCGGTCGGGGCGCTGTTCGGAGATGAGGGGGAACTGGGGGGAATAGCGCGATCCTCCCATGCGCTGCATCTCCCTGGTGAAACTCCTCACTTTCAGGTGAAAAGAAGCGGCTGGCGACTCCACATGTATCGAGGGAGACGTGTGGTAGTCTGCAGCCCTCCCTGGATCAGCAGAGGGAGTGGAGTAGTGACTGGGACAACTTGGAAGAGTGGGGTAGTAGGCCAAGTACAACTGGGAGGAAAACGGTGGGGAAAAAACAAAAAAAAACAAAAAGAAATGTTACATACTGCAAATGTGTATTATCCTCCAGAGTACTATTAGTATGTGAGTTAAAAAGTTGAGTTGCATGCTACATGGAGCCACGCCACTTCCTTTCAGCTCTCTGTGAGTTAATGACAACACCCTGCATATAAACTACTACTGGTATGGTCATCAACATGTCTTTTTTAAACACAAAAATAGACTATCATTTTTAATTACTTTATGCATAGTGAAATACAATACCTACATTTAAACAGTTCCACCATTTTGCTGGTTTTGTATCGGCCTCTGCCATTCTTGGTTGTTCTCATGAAGTATCATAATGCATTGTGGGATACCCATGCCAGCATAGTGGCCCAGTGTATGCATACTCTGATATTTCATGACATCCAGCAGTATTTTTCACATACTATTTGATGCATACTTTGGTTTCAGACGTATGAAAAAACTCACATTCTATTTTGATGTACTTAGTAGTATGCTAATATGTGATGCTATAGTGCACACATCTGAAAAACTCAACTTGGTCCATAAGGTCTTCAGCCTCAAACTCATTCAATTTCTCCCACCTTTCTCAGATTCCCACCCTTCCCCGCTCCTTCAGGGAGAAAGAAAGGGAAAAGGAGCGACTGCGTCGTGAGAGTGAAACAGAAGAAGAAGAGGAGAGGGAAAGGGTTTTGGGTGAAGTGAGCGATGGAGATGAGAGCGATGACACAGCTTACGATAGGAGGCATGCAATCCCACTGAGTGACTTGCCATGACCGGCTTTTACCATCAGATAACCTCTCCATCGATTTGCGTCCGTTTCACTGCAGCCTCCCGACTTCAAGTGCTCGACTTCACCGTGTAACAAGGTGGTGATTCTGGCAGACGTCCTCAGTGGGTTTCTGGCTCAACAAATGTCTGCTCTTTTGGGACTCTTTCTCATTTGATTTCAATGACCTCGCTTAACACGAGTCTTTGTTCAGTGCAATCACGCTGAACGAAAAGTAAGTGTAAGCTTACTTTGAGCATATTATTCATACATATTATGTTGCCATGGCAACGCCATGTAAGAATCCCCACTAAGGCCCTTTAAAGCAGGCCCCAGCCTTACAGTACATGCTATGTTTCGCTTTAAAGGGGAGTATTAACTAAGAATAATTTCCCCTCTAGTTTATTCGGCTCATTCCTTTTTATCACTCTCATAGTCTTGCTAATATCATTCTGTGACCAAATATAAAGAGCTCCCTACACTTCCCGTCATTTGGCGGATGCCAGAGAGTGGAGTAGCAAGTCTGTTCTGCAGAATGCATCTTGATGTTGAGGCACCTTGTCGGTCTTATTTGGATATCAGCCAGTTTAACGCACAACCATGAACTGTCTGTTGCCCATTGATCCACTGATAGTCTCTCACCTGTTAGAATAGTGCCCTGCCCTTCTCCTTGTGCACTCTGGGACAGAAATGGATAGAAAAAAAAGACCCCTAAGAATGCTAATTGTATTATATAATCAAAAGAAACATAGGATAACCTTTACCTTCTTTTTTCATCGCATCTCTGAACCGCTTCATCCCTAAAGCGCCACTTGCATTATATCACCCCACTTCTTCCCTCAACAAGAATCACAGTACTCTTGATGTTAATATTGTTATTACTGTAATTTATGGGTTAATCAATTACTGTATTTTTGGATTTTATTCTTTTGTCGTAGTCTGGTGTCTGAAACAATTATTAGGCGTCCTTTCTCAAATGCACAGCATTTCATGCTGATTTTGCTCCATGTTTTAAATTTACTGCTCACTTTCTCAATGTATTATTATTGATAAACCAATTGTTGTAAAGAAATGTTATCAGTTTTGTCATACTTTTAGTCTCCCCGTGTCCCACTGAACTGCCTTTCATTTCAAGCAGAGAAATGTTAATTGCATCCCCAAATCCTCAAGTCTTAATTCAGGTTGTATGCATATTGTATCTAATAAAATCTTAAGAGATTTATTTAAATTTTATCGTTAATGATTATGTATTTTCTGTGCTCCTTACGTACTTTGTGTAAACTGTGCCAGGATTTGTGCTTAAAAGGGGGACACACGTCAATGCTTGGTGGCTAAAGACATATAAGAAAAATCCAGTCAACAAGGGTATTATTAGACGTTGCCAATGCAGCAAATACACAGCGGTGATTATACTCACTACACACACACACACACACACTCACATTAAATACAGCGCTACATTTACACATTGATGTGACAGACACACAGAGATAGCAACACACTTAATCCTCTCAAAGAAGAGTTGGAGATGGGGAAGGCAGGAGTGAGTGAATTATGGGAGACACAGAGGATGGTGGCAGATGGCCAGAAAGACGTCAATCCTCCTCATTCCTCCCAGACATAGGGGCACAGTGGGTAATTGCAAACAGGACTGACGTGAGTGTTGGGACCGTACACGTCAAAAGAAAAGAAGGGAGCGAGAGCAGAGGACAAAGGAAGATGAATGAGCAGGTCTTCATCGAGTTTAGCTGGACAATTGGCCTAGTGTGAAGTCAAATGTACCAAGAATGACCAAAGTTAATGCTGCCTATGCCACCGCACGAGAGAACTGTCCCTCGGGTACGAGACACAGGGATATCACACCATCTTAGGGTAGTTGGGGGGGGGGGTCAGGTATCCAATCAATGGAGCCATCATAAGAAAGAGGAAGGTTATGAGGTGCGTCGTTTGCTCCAAACTCTTCTCTTAGCTTCGCTCTGGTCTTTATTTTGTTGGCCTCAACTCAGTGCGATCACACTACAAAATCCTTAACTGTTGAAATCTTTGTAATGAAATTGGTATATAAACCAAATAATGAGGTTCAGTTAATTGATGTAATTGTCTTAAATTCTTAGATTTAATGTTAAGCATGCTTTCTGATAATAATAAAAATTAATTTCTGATAATAGCAACTCAAAAAGCATTCAGACTTATTAAGCAAGTCGTGGATCAGGTTGAAATGATTTGGGATGATTGTACCAAGATACTAATATTACTTTGAAGTGTTTTTTTACTTGTATTTGTGATAAATATATATGCTTTCACACTAGTTTCATTTGTAGTTTAACTGACATCTTAAATACCAATGCACCCAACTCTGAAAACCAAAGGGAGGGAAGTTGGATGTGCTTGGAAATTTTGTTATACATTAAAAAAAAATCACTAGACTTTGACTTTAGACTCCTTTTATTGTCATTTCCACATATACATTTCTCATACATATGGGGAACGAGATTGTGTTTTACAGGGACCGCAGTGCCCCAAAAAAACATATAATGTTCGATGAATATTAAACAGCAAAAGGTACATTAAACAAAGTACTTCACAAACCTAAACATCACAGGGACACCTGACACAGACACTGAGTTTCTGACAGCGATAGGTAGATGGGTTGTTTAGGGGGACAGTACAGTTATTTGTACAAAAGGAAGAAGGCCAAAAAGTCAGTGTGTGGAAGGTCTGAGTGTTCAGGCTGTTGAGGAACCTCACAGCCTGAGGAATGAAAGGTTGATGCTAGATCCAACAGTGTGTAGGCACGGAAGTAGACGTGATTGATTGTTGGTTAGGGTTAGGGTTTAAACTCTTTTTGAATTTCCATTGTAAGCAAACATTAACGTTAGCTATCATTACAGTACAATCTGGCAGTGTTAAGGTCAGTTGTAAGCTAGCTAGCTAAATGTTTCAGTGCACATCATTTGTTTCAAGTCAGTGTGCTTCAAGGTTCCGCGCTGTTTATTGGCCGATGCAACAGCCAATCATGGCTACTTCCGTGCCTACACCCCATTGGATCTAGCATCAACCAGAATGAAACTGTTGCATAGTTTGGTGGAGGCAACACAGATGCTCTGGTACCTCCTGCCAGAGGGTAAGAGGGTGAAGTGGATGTGGGAAGGGTGGGTGGGATCCTTCACGATGCTGAGGGCCTTCCGGGTGCACCGTGTATCGTAGATGGCCTGGATGGATGGGAGGGCAGTTCCTATGATCTTTCCAGTTTTCTTCGCTATCCGCTGTAGGGACTTGCGGTCGAACGCCTTGCAGTTCCCATGCCAGACAGTGATACAGCTGGTCTGTAGAATGTGGTAAGGATGGGTGGGAGGAGACTCACCTTCTTCAGTGCTATTAGGCCTTCTTGGAGAGTGCAGTGACATGTGAGGACCAGGAGAGCTCCTCTGTGATGTGCTGGAACTTAGCGCTGCTGAATCTGGAAGGGAGGTATGGGAGGGAGGTATGGTGGGCACTGGTCTTTCTAAAGTTGATGATTACCTCCTTAGTTTTCCCTGTGTTTGGGGAGAGGTTGTTGATTTTGCACCTTGTCACCAGTTGGTCCACCTCCTCTCTGTATGGTGATTCATCATTTTTTCTAATGAGGCCTACCACTGTAGTGTCATCAGCAAACTTTATGATGAGGTTTGAGGTGGATAATAATGTGCTGTCGTGAGCACACAGCCCTGTGGAGTGCCAGTGCTCAGTGTGATGGTCCTGGAAGTGATCCTGCTGATTTGGTCTGACTGTGGCCTCCCCATGAGGAAGACCAGCACCCAGTTGCAGAGGGAGGTGTTAAGGCCTAGCTGGCTCAGCTTTCCTATCAGGTGATGAGGTATAATTGTGTTAAAAGCTGAGCTGAAATCAATGAACATCTTTGCATAGCTGTTCTTTCTCTCCAGATGGGACAGGGCTTGGTGAAGGGCAGAGGTTATTGCATCTTTTGTGCAGCGGTTAGCATGGTATGTAAACTGGAGAGGGTCCAGAGTAGAGTGAGGCTGGACTTGACGTGTTTCGTGACCATCCTCTTGAAGCGCTTCATGATGATGGGAGTCAGGGCAATGGGGTGGTAGTCATTGTGGCAGGACACAGGGGACTTCTTTGGCACTGGTATGATAGTAGTTGAGTTGAAACATGTGGGGATGACTGCCTGGGACAGTAGGATGTTGAATATGTCAGGGAGGACATCTGCCAGCTGCTCAGCACAGTCCCTGATGGCTCAGCCTGGGATTCTGTCTTTGCGTGGTTTGACTCTGGAGAGGGTCTTTTCATATCATTTGTGGTCACTTGCAGAACATGGTCATCCATCAGGGAGGTAGTGTTCACCACTGAAATGTTATTCAGTCTCTCATACAATGCGTAGAAGTCAATCAATGCATCTGGTAGGGTGGGGTAGCATACACTAAGGTGTGTAATAAGGTGGTGCACTCCTCAGATATCCATCCATCTATCCATCCATCCATTATCTAAACCGCTTATCCTGCTCTCAGGGTCGCGGGGATGCTGGAGCCTATTCCAGCAGTCATTAAATATAGAAATATATTCATCTATTTTTTTTGAGGAAGAACAAAATAAAAAAATTCAAATTTAATCTCTTACTGCATTAGGAAGTCAATCAAAAGCTTCAGTCAGTTTACCTGTCAGTTTACCTGAATGTATTTGAAGAGAGCTTCCCAGGACTTTGAAAGCCTTCCATTGGTGGAGAATCTATAGTATGATGGAAAGGGCTGGCAAATGACCCTAAAGTTTCATCGAAACAACTGTGATGTATCAAACTGTGTCCAAGAAAAACTAATGGCTTACAATATTGAATAATTATTGCACACAACAATACATTTGGGAGGCTATTATTTCCATTGTAATAACTGTAGGCCTAAATCTGACAAACAATGGTTTTGAAATAACTGCTTATTTGAAAGCATGAATAATTGATTCCAAAGAGGTGTGATCATTTGGACCTCATCAGCAAGACAAATAATGAATTAAGGAAATGGTTGGGAGTGAAATTTTCAAATCATTTGGGATTGTTTCAAAAATGAGTACTGTCATTTTCAAGGAAAATAAAGAAAATCATGTGCATATTTCTTAGTTTCAAGTTTCCCTGAGATAGGGTGACCAGATGGAAATGGGTAAAATTCAGGACAGGGGAGTTGGGGGTTGGGCGTGGTGACGTGTCACGGTGGGCGTGGCCTTCAGTACGTTACGTTCAAGGTCAACACGGTAACAGCAAAACACGTGAAAATCCAAACGTAGCACTAATTTTTTTTTCATGAACATGAAGTCAACTGTCTGTCATTAGGAAAAGAAACGTAATGACTGTGCTGTATGTAAGTGTGTAAGTCATTATCCATTACATAAAATTCATTTTATTTATTAATTTTCATCAGTGCCTGTCACATCTGTCTGCGCAACGCTGCCTGCAGCTACACGTTCCCTGTCCTCACAGCTGCAACTTCTGCAATCTTCATCTCAGCCAGAAAACAAAAAGGGGGATAAGAGCATGCATGTGTGTTACTTTGTGGCTATAAAAATGCTGTTGACACATGGTCCAAGTTAAATTTGTCATATATTGTGATTTATGGCCTCTTACTGACACTTGCTAGAGGGCACACGGTAAAAATAAATCAGCCACCGCTGCACTGAGAAGTCTGCCTCCGTCTAATTAGTTAATATTGGGACCTGTATAAGTTGCAGTAATACTCAAGAAGACAACGAAATTCACTTAGCCTACCTCGTAGGAAGGCTGGGGTTACGGAGGGCCGCTGGCATGTTTGGCAGAGGCAAGGCAAGGCAAGGCAAATTTATTTGTATAGCACCTTATCATCGCAGAGCTCATTCAAAGTGCCTTACAGGCAAAAGATAAGAGGGGGGAAAAACATGATAAAAGCATAAAATAAAATTGGGTTATTAGACTATAACTAATCAAAACTACGGTTTAGTCTAATTTTCAAACAGGACAAGATTCTGGATTCAGGACAACTGCTTGTAATTCAGATTGTCCCGTCTGGTCACCCAGCCCAGGGACCAGCAATAATCAGAATGATGTAATGGTCTGTGTAGTGAGAGGGTTTTTAGAACATACTGACACCTAGAGGTAAGATGAGTCATTACATGGAGTCGAACAGACGGGTAGAATTTACCTTCAAATGTGTATTCACAACTAGCCAAACTCTACAGTTTTAAGTGGATGGAGCAGAGGTAAATAACCGTTTGTTTGTTTGTTTGTTTGTTTGTTTGTTTTAATTCTGAGGTTTTGAGAGGGTAATTGTGTGGAAGGATTACAGGAATCACTGATGGGAAGGATAATTCTTTATTCAAACAAACACAGAGACACCTTCAGTCACAGAACATAAGCACAGAACTCTACATCTTCTCACCTGCAACCAAACACAAAATAGCCCCTACCCTCCCTTGAGCAGTGAATCGTCTCACTTTCAACCACCGTATTTTTTTTACTAACACATTTACGTTTGAAAGTGCAACAACAAATAAATTAAGGGTAACTGCACAACAAAAAACTTTTTGTTGTACAAAAACTACAGCATCATTGTAGTTCAGTAAATACCAATCTGTGATTTGTCCTCTGTGCTGCAGTACTGCTGCTGCTAGCAGTAGTAATAGTAATAATGGTGGCAGCTCGTAGAAGCTAGTTGGACCCTCACTATCTAGAGTTGAGGGCAGCTTTAGCCCATATGTTGGTGTTGCAGCTAAGGCTCTACCACTGGGACAAAGAGGTCAAATGGGGAGGCGCGACAGCAGTGTCGTCTCTGGCCAAGGATCAGCTTTCACTACCATCCAGCCCAGCTATATCAATTAGACCATGTAACATATAAACACGCCCTGAAGCAACTCGCAGGCATGAACTCTGAGTGCACTAACACTTATCTCTTTTCGTTCTATGTCAGCACAAGACAACAGCACCACATTTCTGCTATAGCTCTCATGAGGGTGTAGTATAGTATAAATTCTTCAGTAATTTGCATTCACTGGCTATAAACTCATGGTACATTAATCTATGTGCACAACAAAAAATAATGTCACTGCAGTCCACTTCTTAGAGAGTCACAGACCAGAGCTAAATGCATCTGTTAAATGTGCACTAACGATTACATCATGTAGCGTTCCGATTGTCTTTGTCAAATCGTGGCTTCCTACAGGTAACAGTCACTGTGACACTGAACAGCTGTCGTCCAGAGTTTGTGCAAAAGTGAGAGTGCTCTGGATTATCGGTCTTCCTTTCATAGTTTAACTGTGGCAATATCACCTCTTATATAATGACTGTGAGTGTTAGTCAGTCCTTGTGTTAACATAAAATCTTTCTCTTCTGTTTTACTCTGGCATTTAATTCCACTCTTTAACAATGTTCATAGTGTCTGTCTTTGTTCTCTACAGGTGAGACAGGGCTCCGGTGTCAACCTGAAAAACTCTGTTCATCCAATCACGCTTCAAACTTGAGTGACCAGAGGTTCTCTGAGGTAGACGTTGACCCCTTTCTGGTCCTCAGTTGCCTGCCCTGCCGTACATAGCCCTGCCAGCAGGGTCCTGTTGAGGGGAGGGCAAATGCTGCTGCTGTTGCACCGGTAGAGAGGGGCATTATCTCCCATGCCCTCAGGACCATCGTCTGCTCCTTCATCCTCCTCCTCCTCCTCTGTCCACTCGGGCCCATCCTCCCATAGAGAGGTGGGGACGTGGTTGTATTCTGTGTTATCCTCGCACTCCATCTCACGGTGGTAAAAGTAGCTGAAGTTGGACACAATGACAGGAACTGGCAGGGAGATGGTGAGAACTCCGGCGATCGCACACATGGACCCCACCAGCTTACCCCCAACCGTTTCCGGGTACATGTCCCCATAGCCCACCGTGGTCATGGAGACCACGGCCCACCAGAAGGCCTCAGGGATGCTGGTGAAGGCTGTATCAGGGTTGTCTACCTCGGCAAAGTAGACAGCACTGGAGAAGATGATGACGCCGATGAAGAGGAAGAAGATGAGCAAAGCAAGCTCGCGCAGGCTGGCTTTCAGCGTCTGACCCAAGATCTGGAGGCCCTTGGAGTGACGAGATAGCTTAAAGATTCTGAACACCCTCACCAACCTAATGACCCTGATCAAGGCTAGGGACACGGACGGGGTGGCCCCTTTGTCCTTGGCCAGCTCCGTGCCCAGTGTGACAAAATAGGGAATGATGGCGAAGAAGTCAATTGTGTTCATAACATCTTTGAAGAAGATGGTCTTGCTGGGGGAGCAGATGAAGCGCATGATGAGTTCAAAGGAGAACCAGAAGATGCACACTGTCTCTACTATGAAGAAGGGGTCTTGGAAGGAGGCAAAGCCAGGTGCAACCAGTATGCTTTCATTTGCTATTGTAGGATGGGGCATCGTTATGAATTGCTGGAAATTATAGGAAGAGGGAAAATGGTTATGGTTGTGTCCAAACACGAAACAGTGAAACACAGGAGCTATAGTCTGTCAACCAGGTAGCACAATTTATATCCATCCTATATCAGCAATCTGTCAAAAAAGACATCTTTGAAAGCAAGTTCACAACATTTTTCTCTGCAAAAAGCTTTTCACATTCCCATATATGTGAAAGTGGACATGCAAACACAACTGCTTGGTATGTGCGTGCGTATGTACATTTGGCTGCAGGGTTTCTATTGGACATGCTTGTTTATAGCTGCGCTACTTTCCTTGTTTATTTGCCTTAATTGCCCTTAACGGAAAGCACATTGAGTTTCCTCATTTATGAGTTACACCAATAAAACAAGTGGTTAAATGGTAGAAGATTAAAAAAAAATCTGCTTTGTGGAGATGAAGGTCAGAGGGGAGCAAGCAGACAGAAAAACTCGAGGAGAGTAGATGGGAGAGGGAGGAGGGAAAAGGATGAGTAAGAAGTGATTATTGGGGAAAAGGTAAAGTTTGTCTTCAGCACATTTGGAGAATGCATCCGTTATCATTCTCTGATAAGGACTGTGAGATCTCTGATACTGTGTTAACGTCCCCTTCCCTCCCCTCCCTCCTTCGCCCTCTTTCTGACCGACCTCCCACCCCTCTTTTCATTCCCCCTGTCTATTTTTCCTCACAAGCTGTTAATAAAACCCTTTTCTCTATATTTAACCATAAACAACGTGAAGTACCCTGGTTAAAGTTTCATTGCAGATGGGCACGGCAGCAAATCTAAGACATCAATCAAACCTGCAGGGGGAGGTTTCAGATGAGCAGACATTATGAGCCTCGTTTATGTTGATGACACTACTTTACCCCTAGCTCTAATACTCTTGACATCCATCTAGCAAACATTGTCTGTAATGTGTTGCATAACACTCTTTCTTTCTTTGGCAATCTTTTTTTTGTTCCATTTGTTGATAGGTTGGTTTGTGATTTTTGTCTTTCAACTAACCTGTTTCCATCTATCAATCAATCTATCTATCTATCTATCTATCTATCTATCTATCTATCTATCTATCTATCTATCTATCTATCTATCTATCTATCTATCTATCTATCTATCTATCTATCTATCTATCTATCTATCTATCTATCTATCTATCTATCTATCTATCTATCTATCTGCAGACCTGAAATTCTTGCAAGATTAAAAACGTTATTTGCAAGTTATTCCCAGTTCAGGGAAGTTCTCCTCACATCTCCTCCTCTGGTCCAGTTCAAACCCCTCGTTAACAGGAACAAGGGGCATAACTCGTCACAGAACTGCACATGAGTATATGTGACATAATCAGTTGCCTGTGATAAAATACTGTATGCACCAGCAACTCTCTACATTAGTCAAATTGAACAAGAGTGTGTGAGTGAGTTTGAGTTTGTTTGTGTAACGTTCAAGTTCTCACATGTTCCAAACACGTGTCTATGTTTGGGGGGGGGGGGTCCAGACGTTTTTGGTGGTGGTGGTGGTGGTGGTGATTGTGGTAAGAGTAAACCCGGTAACCAAAGTACCGTGTCTCACTTATTCCACATGAGCATCCAGAACGTACTTATCACCATGCTACTGTGTGTGCCAGACTAATTTCATTTTGTGCTCGTCATCAAAAAGGTGATCTGTAGGACCTCTTTCCATGCCACATCCAGTGCGCATGAGTCAGAGGGCTTATTAATACAGCCATTAGTTTGTGTTGATGTGCTTTTTAGAGTTGTCCTTTCGCTAAAAATAGCCTCTTAGATCTCTAAGGGGTAAAATGAGACAAGCATCAGATGTCCTCTCCTAGCCTTTGCACTCCTCTCCACCTAACTCCTGCACACTTCTCTCCCCCCCCCCCTCTCTCTCACCTTCTCTTCCACTCTGTTTCTCAGCAATCATTTCTAATAGTTACGTCTCACTTGCAGCTGGAATGTTTTTCACTTCATCCCTCTTCTCAAGTTGTCTATCCCCCTTGCTCTCCCTCACTCACTCTCATCCATTGTTTCTTCCCTGATTGCATGATCTCTCCTCCCATCCATCCTCTGCTGATTTCTGTTGCTTCTTTTCTTTCATCTAACCCCCTGCTGCATTTCCCCCCAGCGTTATAATGGCTCCTCTATTCTGCCCCTATTCCTTCCCCTCGGCTTGGGGCGTATCAGATTTAATGACAAGTCTAAAATAATCCCAGCAATACCATTCTCCCCCTATATATCCCCCCCCCCCATCTCTTTCTATGTTGAAGTTGTTTGATAGCTCCGACCCCAAATTCCCACTGGCTGCCCCATGAGCTGGGTGTTGTTCTGCGTGACAGTCAGTCCTGTATTTCAAGTGTGAAAGAAGACTAGAGTTAAAGTGTGCTTTATGTGTGTAACCCTGGTCATACAGAGTCTGTTGTGTCAGATGGCATGTACGGCTGGTGCGGTGATGATACCTGTCACCACCTGTCATTCTTCCATCCTCCCCTAATCACTTCCAGGCTGCAAGAACCTCGGCTCTCCTGGCACCCATAACAGGTCAGGGTTCCCACTCTTTCTAAGAAATCGTTTTCCAGGACTTTTCTTTCTTTTTTCTTTTTTGGTGTGGAATCCCCCCCCCCCTTTCCCCCCCAATTGTATTGCCAATTACCCCACTTTTCCGAGCCGTCGCAGTCGCTGCTCCACCCCCTCTGCCGATCCGGGGAGGGCTGCAGACTACCACATGCCTCCTCCGATACATGTGGAGTCGCCAGCCGCTTCTTTTAACCTGACATTGAGGAGTTTCACCAGGAGGACGTAGCACGTGAGAGGATCGCACTATTTCCCCCTAGTTCCCCCTCCCCCCATCGAACAGGCGCCCTGACCGACCAGAGGAGGCGCTAGTGCAGCGACCAGGACACATACCCACATCCGGCTTCCCACCCGCAGACACGGCCAATCGCGTCTGTAGGGTCGCCCAACCAAGCAGGAGGTAACACGGGGTCGGAGAGTCGAACCGGCGATACCCATATTGGTAGGCATCTGAATAGACCGCTACGCTAACCGGACGCCCCGACTTTTCAAAGATATTTCCCAGGACTTTTTGTGTGGATATACGTGATGACAGCTGCTGACAGGTCTTATTGTTCAGTACTAACCATCCGGGGAAGTCTCAACAGTGTCTACACAGACTGTGCGACTTTTAGCTGGTCACTGAAGATACCACCCAAACTCCGAGCCGTGACGTACAACGTCAGCGGCTAAAAATATGGATGAAAACAAGCCATCTCAGCTAAAAATTGCTCAGCAGTCTCTTTGGATAAAAATACAAATCTACAACCTAACTTGACAATTTTCCATGACCTCAACGACAATCCCAGAACATTTGATCAATTTTGTAATTTTCAAGGTGTTTTCCAGTGGAAAACTAGTCTCTGAACTTCCAGGTTTTCCAACCCTGGCAGCTGCTTTTCCTGATTTATTTTTCAACTCCTCTTTTCGTCCATCTCGTTTAGCTGTGGTCATTATTTATATTTCCTCCGTGAGAAAATTCTGGCTCGGGCTTGTTATTTCTCACTATCTCTGTCTCTCTACTGATCATTGGTGACTGCTGCAGTATGTCCTATTACTGCTCATGAAGACTGCATAGGGCGACCTCCTCATATCTCATCCCAGCCCACCACTTCACTCCCCACACAAAGCCTTTGCTCACCTCCCTCAACTCCTTCTCAGCCCTGAACTCAGGCAGCGTCTCCAGGCAGAAGATGAGAATGGACACCACAATGACCATGACGCTGATGATGGCAATGATGCGGGCTGCACCAGAGGACTCCGGGTGCTCAAACAGCATCCAGAGCCGGCGCTGCAGCTCGTTTGTTGGCAGAGGCCTCTCCTCCTCCTTGGCAAAGCCTTCGTCCTCCTTGAAGCGCTCCACGACCTCCTCTCCCAGCTCGTAGAAGCGCAGCTCCTCCATGAACGCGTCCAGAGGCACATTGGCGGGCCTGCGCAGCCGCCCGCCGGACTGGTAGAAGTAAAGGATGGCGTCGAAGCAGATGCGGCTCCGGTCAAGGAAGACTTCGTTTCGCAGGGGGTCGAAGTAGCGCAGCCGGCGCTGGGGGTCCCCCAGCAAGGAGTCGGGGAACTGGGCAAGGGTGCTGAGTTGAGTCTCGTAGCGCATCCCCGACACATTGATGGCCAGACGTTCCGTCAGCGCCCAGCCGCTCCTCCACAGGGCGCGGCGGCCCTCCCTCCTGCTCTCGCCCCTCTCCTTCTCACTGCTCTCGCCCCTCTCCTTCTCACTGCTCTCGCCCCTCTCCTTCTCACTGCTCTCCTTCTCCCCCTTCTCCGCTCTGTTGCTCTGCTCCTCGGTCCGCTTGCTCTTGTCGCTGACCTCCTCTGCGCCCTCTCCTTCCTCACCTCCCGATCCCTTGCCATGGTTTTCCATCCCTCCGTTGGAAAAAATTTTTTCTGCCCTGCTCTTTTTTTATCAGCTTGTCACTGGGGGAACTGAGTGGAGATGACCTGTGGAGAACAACAGAGGTCACTGGACGAAGATGGCGAACCAAACACAATGGAAACACACATAGCACCAGTACAGGGTGTTCATATCTTCAGAGACATTTTCGTAATGGTAACTAACACACTCACATTAGTAATTCTTTGTTTCTGATAAAAGACATTTCTCGGCAAGTTTTTGAATCCTAATCGATTTAACTTCAGGGAAAATTGTATACGTTATGAATGTATGAGCAATAGTATCGCTTGAATGTCCTCGTCGAATTCATTTCACCGATGTTGGGGGGGTATCACAAAGAAATACCGGTGAGTGTCAGCAGTACCGGTGAGCCTCCACAGATTGCTCATGCATGCATGCATACATACACACACACGGTTAAGCCCCATGCAGCCCCATCGGCTTCATGCCCATGAGCTGCAGCCCATCGCCATCCGCATTAAACACAAACCATGCTGCTGTGGAAACAACAGCGCTGATCGTCTTTAAGGTAAACAGTTTCTCCCTTCCTCTCCCTTCCTCTCCCTTCCTCTCGCTTCCTCTCCTGTCACAGCTGCTGGAAAGAGGGGCGCTACAAGTCCGGGCCAACGAGTTGTGACTCCGCTATACTGTGTACCCTTCACCATAGGGTGCCTGTCTGGCTGACCCTCTCTTCTGTCTGCCTCTCTGTCTGTCTGTCTGTCTGTCTATCTCTTCCCTCATCCCTCCGTCAGACAACCCCCTCATCTCGTAATACGGGTCATCGGAGGGAGGGGGAGAGAGGGAGCACCTTGACTCCCTCAGGGGGAAGCGTTAATCTGCCTCCTGATTCTCCGCCCTGGGTCAATTTAAGGTGGTTAAGCTTGCTTGTAGGTCTCCTCTCTCTCTCTCTCTCTCTCTCTCTCTCTCTCTCTCTCTCTCTCTCTCTCTCTCTCTCTCTCTCTCTCTCTCTCTCTCTCTCTCTCTCTCTCTCTCTCTCTCTCTCTCTCTCTCTCTCTCACTCACGCTCCGGGGAATGCTGCGAGGTCGAAATTCAATCTTTGGCCATCTCCTTTCCAAGTGCACCACAAACTCCCCAGCCTATGCGCGCGCGCGCACAAACGTTCCCACCGTCAAATGTCAACTTCTTTCCCCACTCGCTCTTAAACATGCACGCAGACGCGCAAGTACGGGCCCACATATGTGCACTTTTGCCAACACGTGTTCATCCTTGATTAAAACGGACGTGATTAAAATGAGCAGCACATATGCAAATGCAAAAACAAAACAAGGTGCGGTATCAATGATTAGTTTCCCTGCAGAAATTAAGATAGAACAAGACCACAAAACCACCAGATATTTGCCAGTAGAGCATCGGTGTACCTGCTTTAGTAACCTTGACATCATGGTCTATTTTATCCACATTGCCTCTGATCTTGTGTGAAATGGGGTTAAAAGTATTAAGACTGGCAAATGATTAGTATGTTTGTCCAGAATGGACAATGGTAGAAAAGACTAAGAGGAGTAGTACTGGCATGCCAAATGACCTGCCAGATGCATCACAAAAATCAGTTTCATCCCTTTTCTTAAAAACTTTTATTCATCATGTTGTATGTAGAGCATGTGTGACTGACTGGTTTTAGAACACACGTGAGCAGGGGTGTCAGTGCGGTATGCTGCAGGTTTTATGTGCTATCAAACTACAATTCCCATGCTGGCATTTTCCAGTCGGGTCGCTGGGCTGATTTAGTGGACCTTTGAACTTGAGGAGGAATGTGGGACATGCGGATCTGCTGATGGATTCAGTAAGTAGATGAGGTGGAAGCTCCTCTTCAGCCACACTCAACCCCAGCACTGCGGTCGGCTTGTGAGGCGCAGCAGACAGGCAGAGGGAGTGACGTCATGTCCGGCATGTCCGCCAGTCTGCTACGCTACTTTAACAAAGTGGTATTGTCACCGGAGGCTCTAAAGGGATCGTCAGGGTGTTTGGTATGGTAACGATCTGATCTGGATTCAGTGGAACTTTGTCATGTCACCAGAAAGAGACAAACTAAACATTGTGATTCTGTTACAGTGGAGAATGGTGCCAAAGTAGCGTTCTGTGCGAGAGGAAGTTGGTAAATCTTATGGCATTTCTACCTAAAATGTATCGTTTTAATTACAATAACAACAATAATTAATATAGACGTTGCATCACTACCTGTTGTGCATCATGCGATGCGGATGTGACTGCCCCTGCACTTTTAGTATACCTCTTTTTAAACTTACAGTAAGCAAGTGTATTTTTACCTTACTTTTATTGTCCATACAACATTTAAAATTGAGAATGTTATGCTCAAACTTCATTTGTAGTACCAGACTTCTACTTTAGCCTATACTTTTGCAAAAAGTAGTAACAGGTTGTACTTTAAACAAAAGTTTGACCAGAACGACTAAGGCAGTCAATTTGGCGGGTTTCGATTTTCAAAGTTTAATATATTTGGGGGGGGGGGCACAGACCTGTCATGAGTGGTTAAAATGACCGCACGTAATTTGCGCATCATTGTGCACGTCATGTCACTACTTGTGAAAAGTTGGTCGCGTCATTTCCTTCGCGAAGTTCATGGCTCTGCTCAAGAAACACACTAACGTTCTCCAGTGCAGAGTAATAGTCTAATTGATTTTTGATTATTGCCAACATGTCTGGTTACAGACGCCGTTACAGTCGCACCATGACTACCACCGAGGCGTGGCAGTATTTACAGGCGTTGGACAGCGGCCATTTTAAATTGTTTGAAAAGTAGTATTAAAGTTGTTAAAATGTTAATGTTGGTGTCAGTCATTTCTTAACAGACATACTAACATATGCAATGCATTAATATCTCAATTGGGTATTTATTCTGACAGAATATTGTTTAAAAACCGGCGGTCAGTTTGACCGCCCATGGTCGCTTTAGGTAGGAGTGAAATCCCGGTCGTTCTAGTGATGTGATTCTAAATGCATTTTTTGTACTTCTAAGTACATTTTATATTCCACAGAGTCTGTATACTTTTTATGTATACTAACTTGGGTATATTTACTTAAAGTATGCCATTGTTTTGTAAGGGTAATACGAATTTAAATAGATGGGTAGCCTGTATGAGTTCTATAATGCAAACATAAAATGATGACATAAAGACTGAGTGAATTGAGATAATGAAATTGAATAGTGGAGAAATTAAAGCTACAATGTTAAATTAATTGTATTTATAATCTTAATAATCATTCCCCAGCTGCAGCAGGTGAGGCTCTAGAGATTGAGCTCAATAAATCCGGGCCAGGATCGTGCAAATTTGTGCCATGTGACGTCTCCAAAGAGGAAGACATCAAGGTTGAGTGTTTATTTAATATTGCAGTCTTGTCATAGTTGTTCTTGAAATGGACAGTTTGTCTACACAGCGGATTGCCAGACGTTCAGTTTGGATTCTGTCCCTTGTATTAAGTAACTTGGCTCAGAGACGAACAAGCATCAATTTTTCAAGATAATTTTGGGCAAAACCTTCCCATAAGGTCAGAAGCTAAACCTTAAATAACGGAACAATATTGAACTGTATAGAACTTTCTCCTTTTAACGTGCAAATGCTTAAACTCGATCAAATGTCAATATTTTACCCCACAAGGTTTGATGTCCAATATTTGCTGCCTTTTCATTTTCCTCTACCCTTCTGCCTTTGTCGAAGGATTGTTTCTTCCAAGCATCTGAAACGGAAGATGCTTTTTAGTAATGGATTAACGAAACTGGGCTTATACAATAGTAACATCAACTTTGAAAGCAATTTTGCAAACTCGATATATTTGAACTCCTAAGGCCTTGGACATTATTTCCGCTGACAAAGTCAGATGTTGTACTTGGCTTTAACCTGTTCTGCATGTTTACCTGATGCTTCTGTTTGCTCACCTGGGTACTCTGCTTTCTGTTCTGGCTTTATTTGTGGATATTTTTGGTCTCTCTGCCCAGTCTGTTTTAATGCAGTTGAATGAAAGTGTGAATCTCTCTCCTCAGAGGCTGATTGCAGTGACTATGGAGTGCCATGGACAAATAGATTGCCTGGTTAACAACGCAGGGTGGCGTGAGTGTTTCACGTTGTCTTTATTTTTTGGAGAGAGGTACATTTAATGATGAAGCTGCAAGGAACTTTGTAGTAGTGAAAAGCTTATATTCTGGGGCGTCCGGGTGGTGTAGCAGTCTATTCAGTTGCCTACCAACATGGGGATCGCCGGTTCGAGTCCCCATGTTACCTCCGGCTTGGTCGGGCGACCCTGCAGACACAATCGGCCGTGTGGGTGGGAAGCCGGATGTGGGTAGGTGCCCTGGTCGCTGAACTTGCGCCTCCTCTGGTCGGTCAGGGCGCCTGTTCGGGGAGGAGGGGGAACTGGGGGAATAGCGTGATCATCCCACGCGCTACGTCCCCCTGGCTAAACTCCTCACTGTCAGGCGAAAAGAAGCGGCTGGCGACTCCACATGTATCGGAGGAGGCATGTGGTAGTCTGCAGCTCTCCCCGGATCGGCAGAGGGGGTGGGGCAGCGACCGGGACGGCTCGGAAGAGTGGGGTAATTGGCGGGATCTATTTGGGGAGAAAGGGGGTGGTGGTGGTGGTGGGGGGGGGGAGCTTATATTCTCCTCTTCATTTTTCTCTCTCCTACAGACCCACCTCATAAACGTACTGATGAGACGACTGCAGACGAGTTTAGAGATCTGTTGAATCTGAACCTTGTCAGCTACTTCTTGGCCTCTAAAGTAATGCACCCTTCTCATATAAAGCGCCTGTGTGTATTTCGTAGAACACACATCAACATACCCCACCCCATGCATACACGCAAACACACCCAAGTATACAAGTTTGAAAGTGCAGTTCTCCCTGTCTCTGCAGCATGCCTTGCCATACTTGCGTCAGACTCAAGGAAACGTCATTAATATTTCAAGCCTGGTGGCCACCATCGGTCAAAAACACGCCGCACCTTACGCTGCCACTAAAGTGAGTTTCAAGACCTCGTCGACGGTAGTCAATTTTGTGAACCAGTGAATCAAGTCATGTTATGTCATTTCTACCCACAAGGGGGCGACAATATCCATGACAAAAGCTATGGCCGTGGATGAAAGTCGCTACAACGTGAGAGTCAACTGGTGAGACCTACAGGTTCTCCCACACTCTGTGAATTCAGTTTCCTCTACTCTGAATTGATTGTGGCAACTAAAAATAAATGTCAATAGATTTTTTTTTTACTCTTACCTTACGTCACCCTGATGAAACACTGCCTGCCTTTTGCTGCGATAGCATCTCCCCCGGCAATGTAATGACACCTCTGTGGGAACAACTGGCAGGACAGACACCAGATGCTGCAGCAGCCATCAAAGCAGGAGAGAGTGCTCAGGTACGCCCTCTCACGGCGAATCAAAGCCTTATTTATATCGCATGTTTAATACTTGGAAATTCCATGCAACACATAACACAGCGTCAAAGTGCACAGATAAAAAAGTTGTTCATCGAGGTCGTCCATTAGAGTACACGCGGTTCCCTAACACAGGACTGGGAAGGTGGAAAATTAATCTTTAGAAACAGAAATAAATATCCAAATAAAATAGAGTAATATAAAGCATGTGCCATGTCATCATTGTACTGAACAGCAGCCAAAATATTCAAATTTTTCAGAAAAGTCTTGAAAAAGTATTGGATTTTGGACTGTGAAAAATCTTGTTAACTCTTAAATGTCTGATTTTAAAATTTTAAATACCAAAATCAAGTGAGCGCTTGTGGATTTTGTGAAAGTGTAGCCTCCTGTATCCGTTTGTAAATTATATATATATATATATATATATATATACGTATATATACATACACACACACACACACACACACACACACACATATATATATATATACACACACACACACACACACACAAGCCTGTTTCATACCATAAGAAAGTTATATATATATATATATATATATATATATATATATATATATATATATATATATATATATATATATATATATATATATATATATATTCACTATTAACTACTTTAAATGTTCCAAAAAATGAAAGGTCTGTCCATGAAATATTTTAAACCTTTTTTCCCATCATGTTTAGTGTAAACCATTAGGGGGCAACACATCACTTGAAAGTCAAATCACAATTACACCTTAACATGAATATGTACAAGTTCACAGCCTTTTTCTTCTTCTGGCCAACTGTAACACTTCTTGTGTTCTGTAAACCAGAACCCTTATCAGAATTCGTTTTACTTAACAAATAAGTATTCAGACTATAGATTTGATTTGATGTTATGCTTACCATGACGTTTAAACAAAACATAGATTTAAGAAACGTCATTTAAGTAAAAATGTCAAACAATACAATGGACACGCAACTAGGCAATGCCAAGAGCATGCCATAAGGCCCAGCAGCCTTTGTCTTATTTGTGATAGCAATAAACATCTGTATGTACCGGGCGTCTCTACAGACACATTTGGCCGTGTCTGCGTGTGGGAAGCGGTATGTGTCCTGGTCACTGCACTAGCACCTCCTCTGGTCGGTCGGGGCACCTGTTCGGGGGGGGGGGGGGCTGGGGGGAACAGCGTGATCTTCCCACGCGCTACGCCCCCCCTGGCGAAATTCCTCACTGTCAGGAGTAAAGAGGCGGCTGGTGACTCTACATGTATGGGAGGAGGCATGTGGTAGTCTGCAGCCCTCCCCGGATCGGCAGAGGGTGTGGAGCAGAGACCGGGACGGCTCGGTAGAGTGGGATAATTGGCCAAGTAAAACTGGATAAAAAAAAAAGGGGGGGCATCTGTATTTACCACTCTGACATTTAAGGCATTGTGGCAGCTGAAGAAAGGCAAGGGAGCCAAAGAACCCGCGATCTGTTCAACTCATATGTACAGTGCGTCCGGAAAGTATTCACACCCCTTCACTTTTCCCACATTTTGTTATGTTACAGCCTTATTCCAAAATGGATTAAATTCCTTTTTTTCTCTCATCAATCTACATATGTTACCCCATAATGACAAAGCGAAAAAGGTTTTGTAGAAATTTTTGCAAATTTATTAAAAATAAAAAACGGAAATATTGCATGTACATAAGTATTCACACCCTTTACTCAGTACTTGGTTGAGGCACCCTTGGCAGCAATTACAGCCTCAAGTCCTCTTGGGTATGAAGCTACAAGCTTGGCACACCTATATTTGGGGTATTTCTCCCATTCTTCTCTGCAGATCCTCTCGAGCTCTGTAAGGTTAGATGGGGAGCGTCGCTGCACAGCTATTTTCAGGTCTTTCCAGAGATTTTCAATGGGGTTCAAGTCTGGGCTCTGGCTGGGCCACTCAAGGACATTCACAGACTTGTCCTGAAGCCACTCCTTCGTTGTCTTGGCTGTGTGCTTAGGGTCGTTGTCGTGTTGAAAGGTAAACCTTCGCCCCAGTCTGAGGTCCTGAGCGCTCTGGAGCACGTTTTCATCAAGGATCTTTCTGTACTTTGCTCCATTCATCTTTCCCTCGATCCTGACTAGTCTCCCAGTTCCTGCCACTGAAAAACATCCCCACAGCATGATGCTGCCACCACCATGCTTCACTGTAGGGGTGGTATTAGCAAGGTGATGAGAGGTGCCTGGTTTCCTCCAGACGTGACGTTTGGAATTCAGGCCAAAGACTTCAATCTTGGTTTCATCAGACCAGAGAATCTTGTTTCTCATAGTCTGAGAGACCTTTAGGTGCTTTCTGGCAAACTCCAAGCGGGCTGTCATGTGCCTTTTACTGAGTAGAGGCTTCCGTCTGGCCACTCTACCATAAAGGCCTGATTGTTGGAGGGCTGCAGAAAATGGTTGTCTTTCTGGAAGGTTCTCCCATCTCCACAGAGGAATGCTGGAACTCTGTCAGAGTGACCATCGGGTTCTTGGTCACCTCCCTTACCAAGGCCCTTCTCCCCCGATTGCTCAGTTTGGCTGGGCGGCCAGCTCTAGGAAGAGTCCTGGTGGATCCAAACTTCTTCCATTTACAAATGATGGAGACCACTGTGCTCTTCGGGACCTTCAAAGCTGTAGACATTTTTTTGTACCTTTCCCCAGATCTGTGCCTCGATACAATCCTGTCTCGGAGGTCCACAGACAATTCCTTTGACTTCATGGTTTCTGCTCTGACATGCACTGTCAACAGTGGGACCTTATATAGACAGGTGTGTGCCTTTCCAAATCATGTCCAATCAATTGAATTTACTACAGGTGGACTCTAATCAAGATGTAGAAACATCTCAAGGATGATCAGTTTAAACAGGATGAACCTGAGCTCAATTTTGAGTGTCATAGCAAAGGGTGTGAATACTTATGTACATGCAATATTTCAGTTTTTTATTTTTAATAAATTTGCAAAGATTTCTACAAAACCTTTTTCATTTTGTCATTATGGGGTATTGTGTGTAGATTGATGAGAAACAAAAGGAACTTAATCCATTTTGGAATAAGGCTGTAACATAACAAAATGTGGGGAAAGTGAAGGGGCTTGAATACTTTCTGGATGCACTGTAAGTAAACAAGGTGAATCGGGAACAACAGCTCACTTCATAAAATGTGAAAACCTGGCAGTTCCAACAGAGGTAAAGGTTTGCACCCTATGCTGTTAAAGACCCATAGTTGGAAAGATACTGACTTAGTTCAGTTTATGTTCCATAATTGATGTTTGTGATGATGTTCTTCCTGTCCAAACAGCTGATTGGTCGAATGGGGACAGAAACTGAATGTGGTCTTGCTGCCTTATTCCTAGCTGCGGATGCAACGTTCTGCACAGGGATAGACTTGCTGCTTAGTGGAGGAGCTGAGCTCAACTATGGCTTCAAGAGTCAAATCCCATGACGAACGGGCTTTGTCAGCAAAAAAACAAAAACAAAAACAAAAAAACAAACAAACTACTGATAGCCAGCCCAATAGGTCTTTTCCACTTTTACTTCATTCAGCGTAGTAACAATCAAGTGTGCTGCTGGCATGTAAGATGTATAACCATGATAGTAAAGACATATCAATGCTGTCCTGTATGAGTGCAGCAAAATAAAGTAATTTCACTTATGTACCACAGTAATTTTTGTTTATCTGGCGTTTAACTATTTCTCAGTTTGAAATTGGACATTTGGTCTTGAAAGCAATATTCTTTGGACACCAAGGACCCATGTTCAACCCATGTTTTTTTCTTGCTTCCGGTGTGGGAAGATGGCAGCGCGAATTCATGTTTGCAGCGGCCTCACCCAGCACCGGTGTGAGAAGATGGCGGTACGAACTTACATTTGCAGTGGCCTCGCCCAGTACTGTCCATGCAGTGTCTTTGTCCATGTCTGCATCTAGGTTTGTTTTATCTTCGTTTGATGGCTGGGAGGACTGGCGCTGGATTGGCTGGGAGAGCTTGGTTCTTCTGTGTCCTGTGGGCCCAGGGCCCAGGGGCGCTCTGACGGGACATGGAAGCGGGGCAGGCTAAGCTAAGTGCATACCCCATGCATACTGGCAGTTCCAATAACACCGAGAGCAGTCTGGTGGCGGCCTCGCCTAGCATTGACTGTGTTTTGGTATCATTGTGTGGAGTGCGGAGAAGTGTGTCGAAGGTGTCTGGCTGGGAGAGCTGACATTGGATCGGCTGGGGGAGCCTGGTCTGCTGTGTCTGGTGGGCCCAGGGACCACGGCCCTGCCGGAGCTGTGCCCGAAGAGGAAACACTGAGGGCGGTCTGACAGGACGCGGAAGCAGGGCAGGCTAAGCTAACTGCTAGCCCATGCAGACCAGCAGTTCCGACAGTCATCCTGGCTGGCGTTCGTTCTCTGGACAGTGGAATGTTTGGACTGTGTTGCACTGAGTGGGCTGTGTTGTTAACTGTGTTTTTCCCTTTGTTCTCTCTGTTTTTGTATGTTTTTGTGTTTTTGGTGGTGTTGTTTTTGGGAATTATGGATGTGTGTTTTTGTCTTTTGTGTTGCACTGCTGTGGGCTGGGGGAAACGGAATTTCCTTTCTTTTGTGTGTGCAAGTACATGGAAGAAATTACACTAAATTGTTCCTGATTCCTGATGTTTCTCAACACAGGGCTGACCCGTGTGGAACCAGAACCTGATGATTAGTGTTATCCCGGTGTCAAGCCATTCAGATAAGACGCGGGAATGGGACCCCGGACAGGCATTACGTCACATCATCTACTCTGTGGTGTACACAGGGCCGTCACAGGGGGCAGGGGGGGGCACCCATCTAGTTCCTCTGTATGTCTGGAAAGAAGAAGAGACTATATCATTTGTATGTATTGGGGCCTTCGGGGACAAGTACAATAATCTGACCCAGAGTATGAAATTATCACTGAAACCACATTTTCGCAAAGTAAAAAAAAAGAAGGTAGTCCCACTCCACCTGGTGCCTGTGTTTGACAAATCCAGTCTGGTCTGGGGATATTGTAACTGGAAGCACTGTCTCTAAATGGTGAGCTAAGGTTTTAGTCAGTATCCTCACATCAGTAATAAGTAGCGAGTTAGGTTGGTAAGATGCACAATCAAGGCAGTTCTGACCCTTCCTGAGCAATACAGAAATTGAGGCCTCACATAACAATGGAGGGTGAGAGTGAGCGCTGAATCATTTGCCAGACATTTTGGCCAATAGTGGGGAAGGAAGCTTTGAACATTTCTTATAGAATTCGTTTGGGAAACCGTCTGGCCCCACAGACTTGCCCCTCTGCATGGTTCCAATTGCTGGCATTATTTCGGAGATGGGCTCCTCAAGTCTGTCTTTAACTTCAATAGAGGGGATCTCAAGTTTTTGGGGAAAAAAATCCATTAATGATGGATCTTCAGGGGGGTCAGAAACATAAAGCTCCCCCCCTTTTTTTCTCCCCAATTGTATCCAGCCAATTACCCCAATTTTCAGAGCCGTCCCGGTCGCTGCTCCAGCCCCTCAGCTGATAAGTGGAGGGCTGCAGACCACCACGTCTCCTCCGGAGACGCCAGCTGCTTCTTTTCACCTGACAGTGAGGAGTTTCGCCAGGGGGATGTAGCGCGTGGGAGGATCACGCTATTCCCCCCCAATTCCCCCTCCCCACGAACAGGCGTCCCGACTGACCAGAGGAGGTGCAAGTGCAGCAACCAGGGCACATACCCACATCCGGCTTCCCACCCGCAGACACGGCCAATTGTGTCTGTCAGAATGCCCGAGCAGGCCGGAGGTAACACGGGGATTCGAACCGGCGATTCCTGAGTTGTTAGGAAACGAAATAGACTGCCATGCCACCTGGACGCCTCCTTGATTTTGGTTTTATCAAACATTACTACAAGTCCTCTATTCTGGTAATGTTACAACTGATCATTGTGTAAGCATTAGGCCCACCCTCTAGAAAGGATGAGTTAAATAAAAAAAACAATTCTGAATTGAAGTTCAAAACAACAAATGAAAAATACTCTAGAAACACTGCACGTTGTCAAAAAGACAGACACACAAACAGACCCACACTTGGGCTCCTTCAGTCTCCTCTCTTTGTCTTCCAGTTCCTAAGCACACACACACACAGGGAAAAGAACGACATCCTAGTGTCTCTCACACTCTGGAAAAGAACAGAACAAAATGAGATCAAGGGTATTTTCAAAGGGGGTAGGGTGTCAGTGGCCCAGGAGGTAGAGCAGGTCATCCGGTATTTGGATGGTTGCTGGTTCGATCCTCAGTTCCTTGCAAAAATGTCGAGGTGTCCCTGAGCAAAACGCCTAAACCCTACCTGCTCCCGATGAGTTGAACGTTACCTTGTATGGTTGACACCGCCATCAGTGTATGAGTGTCTGTGTGGGTAGGTAAATATGTGAGGCGTTAAATGTAAGGCACTCTGGAAAAATATGCGTGTTTGGAAACCCCCTCCCCCTTTTACTCCCCCCCCCCCATTTTTTCAAAAGATTTGGTGTAACTCAATATGCTGACCTGTAGAAGGCGCTGTTGCTCTTTCTCCTGCTCAGCCAGGAGCAGAGACATCTGCAAGGCATGCTCCTCCTCCAGACGCCTCTGCATTTCCTCAAGAGCCTGCACTCTCCGCTCAGTGTCCTCTGAGGAAGTACAAGTACACACACACACACACACACACACACACACACACACACACACACACACACACACACACACACACACACACACACACACACAAAGACTGAATGCGTGCACGCATCCCTTACCTTTCCATCTTTTACATTTGTTGTTTCCCTATCCCCCTTTCACATGTCTATTGATTTATAAGCGGGAATGAGACTTTTAACAAATGAGCTTTCATGAATAGTTTAACGCCATGTTCATATTTTCTCGGACCTACCTGTCTTTCTGTCCAGCTGCTCAGTTCCATTTTTGTTTTGCGTCATTCTGCGATTGTTTGGCCCCTGAGGACCATTTGGCTCCATCCTGAGGTTCACCTGGGAGAGGTCATGAGTCACATGGGGCCTTAGCACAGATGGTGAGGGATTCTCTACATCATATGACTGGTTCAAGGGGGCCACAGGGGACCGACGGTTAGCGGCCAAGTGAGTAACCCCCGCCATAAAGCGAGGAACCCTCTCCTGGCTGCGGTCTATGTAATCAACTCCAGAGGGGGAGTGGGTGGGATGCAGCTGACTGTCAAGGGTGTGACAGCACCGGCGAAACCCTAAAGCCAGATGGTCATAGTGGCCCATCAGGCTGGATCCTGAGGCTCTGACAGGGCTATATAGTTCCTGAACCGAACTGTTACCACAGTGGCTGGATCGACGACTGCTACTCTCACTAACCCCACCACCACCACTCCCTACCAGGCCCCAGTGATCTGAGGACCTTGTGGCCCCTAACAGTGACTCTCCCCAAGCCGCCATTGCTGCAGGCTCCCCTGACCTTACTGGGCTTCTGGGTATGCGGTCTGCTGGGTCAACGGGGAAGCAGAAATGGATGTTACCAGCAGAGACAGGGCGGGGTCTGTGCATGAGGACTGAGGCTGGGTTCTGTACTATGGAGGCTGCCATTGGGGTCAGGTACACTAGGTGAGAGGCGGCCAGACTGCTGGGTCTGGCTGTGAGGTGGGCCCACAGGGCTGTGACGCAGGCTGAATCCAAACTCAATTCTGCTTTCTCCCAGTGGACTACGACTCTCGTTCTCCTTGTCAGAGAGGCTCTCGGGTGGGGGCGTAGGGGTGAGCCCAATGTTGACTTTTGACTCTTGCCGACTCTGCTCCCTCTCCACGCACTCCCTAGACCTCCTCAAAAGGCTGTCGAGACTTATGTTGTTGTCCTCTTCCTCCTCCACACTCTTCTCCTCCTTGAGTTCCTTCTCCTCCTTGTAGTCACTGAGAACAGAGGTAGGCGCAGAACAAGGGGTGGTGGGCTGATCATTTCTTTTAAGGCAACACCCTGGGTCCCTGGGAAGGTCAGGTAAGTCAGTTACCAAGGTGTAACCATTAACCATCTCAGGCTTAGGGGAGGGACAGTATGGAGGAGCTGGTTGTTTATCAAGCTCATCAGGGCCAGTGTGTACCTGTTGATGATTGGTAATAAATTATCAGTTTTAAGAACATACGTGCTCCCTAATCAGCCGCCATGCCTCATTATATAATTGCTAAAACCCTAAATTGACAGGATCACCAGCTAGTAGACAAATTTGCCCTGTGTCACTAAATACACAATACTTAATTTCTCACATGCTTACAAACTAGCCAAGCTACCTCTATGAATTCAATGGCTTCCCTTTCTCTTTGAAAAAAAAAAAAAAAACTCAGTACGGACCCCTTACCCATCTTTTTTTTTATGTCAATTCATCTCCTTGTAGTTTGTGAATTTTTTTTTACATATGCAGTGGTGACAGTATCTCCATATTAACTCTATTGAGAGACCAAATTCTTGAAAGTACACAGTAAAGAAAAAAAATCGTAAAAAAACGGTAATTTTCCGGCAGCTGGGGCACCAAAAAAATACCGTAAAATGACAGAAAATTACTTTCTCGTAAAAATACGGTTATTTTCGATAATTAAAATACATTTTATAGTTGTATTTTTAACAAGATTTTGCCTTATTTTCAGGTTGTTTTTAACGTTTAATTACAAACATTTTACGTTTTAAAACAATGAAATTACCTATAAATATGGTGAATAAACATTGTAATACGAGTAATAATGCTTAAATTTACAGAAAGTGCTGTTCTTAGTTGGTTTAATGACATTATTTTATGTAAAGAGGTTGTATAATAATTTATATTTGATGTAATATAACAGTATACGTCACACAAAATGATGTGATTCATCTTTGAAAATATGTCAAAACTGTTGAAAAACTAGATATTGGGTTTACAATTGCAAAAATTTACTGTTAATTTTAGATCACATTAAATGTATATTTAGTTATTTTACGTTGTCTTTAAGGTTTAATAACAAACATTTTGCGTGTTAAAACAATGAAATTACCTATAAATATGGTGAATAAACATTGTAATATGAATATAATGCTTAAATTTACAGAAATGTGCTGTCATTTTATGTAAAGAGGTTGTATAATAATTTATATTTGATGTAATACAACAGTATATGACACAAAATAATGTGATTCATCTTTCAAAACATGTCAAAAACTTGAAAAACTAGATATTGGGTTTACAGCTGCAACAATTCAGTTTATTGTAAATTTAGTTTTTTGTGTTCGTTTACATAGATTTTCTGAATATTTAATGGACTTTCAACTTAAACAACTATGCTCACCTATACAATTACACCAGAATTATTTTAATTTTAAATGGTTTAAACTGTTTTTGGCCAGTGGGAAAAGGTGCTTAAATGAATTGTTTGAATGAGACTAAGCTGAACAAGAACAGCTACAATTTCCCGTTCTCAGTGTTTTTATTTAACTTAACGGGTAACCATTATTACAGCAAAATTCAAAAATAAATTAAATTAAAATGACTGTCTGGTTCTGAAACAAACAAAAAAAAGCTAGCTATTAAAATTCAACTGAATTGGAAATGAAAAAGAAAAAGGAAAAAGGTAAATAAAAAAAAGTTGAGTTACCAACTTGCAGCAACATTCAAAGCATCCATAACAACATGGATTACAAACTTCGTCAAATCTCACTGGTAATGACTCTATACTCTATCCAAGGCAAGTAATTATACATCTACAACATTGATAACAAAGCTACATAACAAATAGCTTACATGAAACCTCACTGGATATAACAGTGTATAACTTGGACAACATATCCATAACTTGTGAGCACTTATTCCCTCCACTCGTAGTCTGCAATTTTGGTTATCAGTGTGAGAACCTTTGGACTGACAGCTTGTTTGTTGGTGGCATTCTGCTCCACTTTTGATCCCTTGTCTGGATTTATCTTGAAGAGGCACCTGTCAAATGAAAAAAAACACAACAACTTTAGTGACTGTGGACTGTACTTTAATGTTTTCATACATTTGCAATAAGGTTACACAACAGTGTAGAAAGAGTGTTTGAACATACAGGGCACTGTGGAACAGAGATGTAATGAAAATATGTGAGTATTGTGTATATGTATTGTTTATGAATGTTTGGTGGTGGTCGGAGGGGCCGTTTGGCGCGAAATGGCAACCACGCTTCCGTCAGTCTGCCCCAGGGCAGCTGTGGCTACAAACATAGTTTACCACCACCATTGAGAATGTGTATGAATGAATGGCGGTCTTTGTAAAGCGCTTTGGGTGTCTTGAAAAGCGCTATATAAATCCAAGCCATTATCATTATTAGTATTGCAAATACTATTTCAGGGAAATGAACGTAACTTCGGTCAGGAGGATCTGCTACTCAAAGGTTTCTTGGGTATTTGAGTTTTGTTTTGTCATTATTTCATAAATAAGCATTAACAAGCACCTGTTTCTGTGACTTGACATAAGCATGAATAAGGATAAATAAGAGATATAGCCAGTCTGAAAATCTGAAAAACAAAAATGAACTCTCAGGTACAGTTCGGACCATTTTCACTCATTTTTTTAGTCATAACTCTCCCTTGTGATATCAAATGACGTAAATTACATAAATTTACATAAATTCTTGAAATTTTATTATAAAAAATTCAAAAGGTCAGTAATACATTGTCCTACTCCATGTATGGGTCGATCTTTCATTATTGCATTTCATAACCAAATCAGAAAAAGAGAAAACAAGGTTGTTTTTCTCTTACAATAAAAAAGAACATTAAAATTAAGTTTTTGATTTTATCATTTTGTTATTGTGATATTTGGATAAATTCAGGAAATGCTTGGAGACTTGTGGAAGTACAGGTGCTTTACTTTCAGCCTACATGCACAGCAGAAAAGCCTGACCAGAGATCTGCCTGCCGACCAGCACTCACGGCAGGAGACAAGTCACCCAGACCGGGCGGGAACCAGCACCATCTTCAGTCATGTCCCTTCAGCCTCAGAGGTTAGTAACATTATCTAAAAGCTGAGCCACACAGTAAACTAACTTCAGCCCACTGAGAAATATCCACAACACGAGTCCATCTTCAGCTGGTGGGCAGCCTGTCATCTCGGCAGCTCCATGCTGCTGCTCCCCGCGACCCAACTCCACCTCCTAGTGGGGCCTCCTCGTGGCAGTGCTGACTCCTGACCGGTCTGAGTGACTTGTCTCCTGGCATGAGTGCTCATGCGCAGCAGGCGGTCAGGCTTTCCTGCATGTAGGCTGAAAGTAAAGCACCTGCACCTCCATAAATCTCCAAGCATTCCCCAACTTATCCAAATAAAAAAAAAAATCGCCCAAAGATGGATCATGAATTGAAAGGTGTGTGAATGTGCCACATTGTGACCAACAAAGCTTCCTATTATGACCAACACCTGTGAAGTGTGCTGGGAGAGCTCTGGTTTCTTCTGGTTTTGTGAAGAACCAGGAGAGCCTGTGGCTGCTCCTGGTACTCCAACACTGAGGTGCTACTGTCAGAGCAATAAAACTTTAAGAATAAAAAAGCTAAATATTCACCAAGAACCATAGAAGGAGATTTAACTATGATAACAGATGTAGATGCCTACAGCTGGGTCATCCTTCTCACTTCAGGTAGTAATCTGATATTTTACAGATGACCATCTTTACTTTGAATAAAATGTAATAATAGAATGGTGTTTCTGGAAAGGGAAAACAACAACAATGTAAATCAAACCATACTGTGGATTAGTGAACTGTCTCACCCTCAGTGGACATGAAAGTGAACTCATCCTCCCACACTGAAGACATTCCCTGGTTTCTTCAGGATTCAGTCAGGATGCTCCATGAACAGGCAGGATCAGCATGCTGCGTTAGTGACTTTGGAGCTTCCTGCTACTTTCAGTTCAGTTCTGAATGTTTTATCTTTATCATTAAGATTAAAAAAGTGCACTGAAATCGCATTATTAGGCCTCTGTGTTGTTGATGAGGGCAGAGGTGGGCTGCAAAAAATTTTGAGATTTTCAAGTGGGCCCTGAGTTGACTAAGTTTGGGAACCCCTGTACTAATCATTTCAGCACTTGAGCAGTGCTCAGTTTTATGTGCATTATATATCTTATTTCGATGTATTCAATTGACTAGTGCTGTCTTACCTCTGTAAGAACTCCAAAGTTGATGCTTGGGCTGCTGGGTAAGATATGTTCATACAGTAGTACGAACCAAACATCAGCATAAGAGCATCACTGAAGACTCTGATGTGGCCATTCACAATGGTCTGGTCTGCAGACAGCATAAAATTCTCTGCTGCCAAAGTCGAGTTTCCTGTTGTGTACAAGGACACGAGAAAAGGGGAACATTTTCGTGACAAACTGAGCCAAAAGACCATAACTCCAACAACTGAAATGTTGTGCTGAAACACTGAAAATTACTGAGTCCAGTACAACAATAACAATCAAAGTAATGGTAATAGTTTTCTGTTTTTTTGTTTTAATATATTGTGGTTTGAAGTATTATTAGTTCAGTCAGACAACTCTGAAGTGCGAAAAATAAATTATTGAGCATAAGCATGGCAAGCTGAAGCACAGCATAGGGTTCTTGAACATGGCTGCAGCAGGTTTGACATCAGGCTCGCGCTCTGAGGAGACGAGCGCTGCACTGCACCAGGTGATTGCCATCATCCATCAGGCACACCTGCTGCAATCAGGCAGCCCTCTACAAGAAGTCTCCCAGAACACCACTCCGTGCTTCGACGTACGGAACTCTGCGGTAAAGCTCTGACAAGCCCTCCAGCGTTCCTTGCCCTCTTGCAATTCTGTTTATTCCCCAGTCTAATATTCGTGTCTCTCTTTTTCCTCCCAAGACTCTCCCTCCGCGACTTCCACGGCTCCCCCGTCCCCAGCAACCTTCACGTTTTTCCCCAGACCTCTCCAGCGATCTCTCCCCGCATCTCTCTCCCTCGGACAACCCCTTTTGGATCACGGACTGGACTTGCTTGCCAGGTGCACGCACATTATTCAACACCTCCTTGTCATTTACATACTGCACCACACATAGGCTAAAAACACTCACACATAGTTACATATATACGCAAACCACTGGACACCACACATAGTTTATTCACAAATCCCACTAACAGAACGTTTTTGCACCATACATTCCCCCCACTCTATTCCATTTATTATTTAGTGGCAGTATTTGTTATCTCCCTGCCTTGTTAGCCTCCCCCAATAAAACCGCCTTTTGGATTTTAAACTGTCCTCCTGTGTCTGTCTGCCTTGGGTTTCGCCACACAGGTCGGGTTCTGGTGCGTGAGCATAACACCATGTTTATTTTAAGATAAGATTTTCGTTAAGATATCTACTCATATATTTTCGTAATGTGTGTGTGTGTGGTGTTAGTGTGTGTGTTAGTTAGTGTAGATAGCGGGACCGAAAACTAAAGCACTTATGATCCTAATTCTTTTTGGAGGTGGTAGCTATTGTTCCAGAGAGTACGGGAAATATATATATAAAAAAAAATTATGCATAAATATGCATTTAAAAAAAAAAAGGCTAAAAACCAGTTTTCTCGGCATTTCAGATGATTCTGAGCATCTTTCATTTTCTCAACTGTATAAAAAAAAATTTCTGGGACTTAGAAATGTTTTGGCATTATGCAAAATATGTGGATTTTTGCAAAAATGCACTTATGATCCTAATTTTTTTGGAGGTGGTAGGTATAGCTCCAGAGAGGACCAGAAAAATGGCAGAAAATTAAAATAATTATAATAATTATGCAAAATATGCATTTTTCTAAAAGTGGCTAAAAACCACTTTTCTCGGCATTTCAGATGATTCTGAGCATTTGGGGGGAGGGAGTTGGAGTGGGGGGGGGGGGGGGTTAGGGGCAGGGGGAAGGCGGTTAGCTGGCAGGATGAAGAGGAGGGAGATTTAGACGGGTGGATAACCAAACCGCTACATTGTAGCAGGGTTCTTCTTCACTCATATATTTTCGTAATGTGTGTGTGTGTGTGTGTGTGTGTGGTGTTAGTGTGTGTGTGTGTGTGTGTGTTAGTTAGTGAGTTAGTGTAGATAGCGGGACCGAAAACTAAAGCATTTGTCTCAGAGAGTAAGGGAAAAATCCCAGAAAATTAAATTATTCATAATTATGCAAAATATGCATTTTTCAAAAAGAAATGGCTAAAAACCAGCTTTCTCGGCATTTCAGATGATTCTGAGCATCTTTGATTTTTTTCAACTATATAAAAAAAATTCTGGGACTTAGAAATGTTTTGGCATTATGCAAAATATATGCGTTTTTGCAAAAATGCACTTATGATCCTAATTTTTTTGGAGGTGGTAGGTATAGTTCCAGAGAGGACCAGAAAAATTGCAGAAAATTAAAATAATTATAATTATGCAAAATATGAATTTTTCTACAAGTGGCTAAAAACCACTTTTCTCGGCATTTCAGATGATTCTGAGCATTTGGGGGGAGGGAGTTGGAGTAGGGGGGGGTTTAGGTGCAGGGGGAAGGCGGTTAGCTGGCAGGATGAAGAGGGAGATTTAGACGGGTGGATAACCAAACCGCTACATTGTAGCAGGGTTCTTCTTCACGCATATATTTTCGTAATGTGTGTGTGTGTGTGTTAGTGTGTTAGTCTGTGTGTGTGATGCACAGGGCGATGCACAGGGCGTGTGTGATGCGTCAGTGCAGTAATACTGGGGTAGTAGTGCTTGTAGTTAGTGCATGCTGCATGCTGCTTCTGCTTGCTACTCTCTGCTCTCAGCTACTGCCGCCGGCTAGCCCTCTTTGTGGGGGTGAAAAGAGGAGCCGAGTGCGTAAGTCTCCCCTGCCGGTACATAGCCTCTCTACCGCCAAGACTCCTGCAGTGCCTCCTCGTGGCCACACACGGTAACTGGGTACCTTGCGGTCCCTGGCTAAACTGTAGGGCAGCGGTCGGGAACCTATGGCTCGCGAGCCATATATGGCTCTTCCGGTCACGGCATATGGCTCCCAGACAATTTTGAGTTGAAAAAAAAATCAGTTTGGAACTGATTTTAAAATACTTGTGATATTTCTTAATAATACTGTGTCATTTTAAAGTAAACAGAAATTAGTTTTGAAGATACATTTCACGATTCACGGGTCACCCGTGGGTCGGGTCGGGAACCAATGGCTCGCGAGCATGTCCGGGTCATTGTAAAGGCGAAGAAATCAATTTTATCAGATAGCCAACTAGTTTATCCGCTTCAACCCTTGTAACGGAAAAGAGGGCGAAAAGAAAAAAAGACGATGATTACCGTGCGTTCCAGGCTGCGTGCACAGAGGAATTTGCATTTGTGGAGAGAGCAGGATCTGCGGTATGTCTAATATGCAATGATAAAATTGCATCGATGAAACTGTCAAATATAAAGCGGCACTTCGATACGCACCATGCTTCATTTGCATGGAAATATCCAGCGGGGGACAGCAGGAAAAGGGCATGCGAGGAGCTACAGCGGAGAGTGCAGACGAGTCAGCAGCAACTACGTGTGTGGACCAAGCAAGGTGACGGGAATTCCGCTAGCTTTGCGGGGGCTTTGGCAATAGTAAGGAATGGAAAGTCATTCACAGATGGCGAGTATGCCAAAACATTCATGCTTGATGTGGCCAATGAACTGTTTGATGACTTCCCAAATAAAGACGAGATAATCAAACGAATAAAAGACATGCCCCTGTCAGCAAGAACTGTGCACGATCGTAGCATCATGATGGCAAATCAAGTCGAGGAAACACAAATTAAGGACATAAACGCCGGGACATACTTTTCTCTCGCGTTAGATGAGTCAACAGACGTTAGCCATCTATCTCAGTGCAGTATCATTGCCAGGTATGCTCCAGGTGACACACTGCGTGAGGAAAGCTTGGCTGTTTTGCCAATGAAAGGGACAACAAGAGGAGAGGATTTATTCACGTCTTTCATGGAGTTTGCTAAAGAAAAAAAACTACCGATGGATAAGCTTATTTCTGTCTGTACTGATGGTGCACCCTGTATGTTGGGGAAGAACAAAGGATTTGTAGCGCTTCTCCGTGAACATGAAAAGAGAGCCATCCTAAGTTTTCATTGCATCCTGCACCAGGAGGCGCTTTGCGCTCAGACGTGTGGCCAGGAGCTTGGCGAGGTGATGTCTCTGGTCATTCGAGTGGTCAACTTTATTGCTGCCCGAGCTTTAAATGATCGCCAGTTTAAAGCTCTGTTAGAAGAAGTTGGGAATCATTATCCCGGTCTGCTTTTACACAGCAACGTGCGTTGGTTGTCAAGGGGGAAGGTGCTCAGCCGTTTTGCAACTTGCCTGAGTGAAATCCGGACTTTTCTTGAAATGAAAGGCGTCAAGCATCCTGAGCTAGACAACACTGACTGGCTCCTGCAGTTTCACTATCTCGTGGACATAACTGGCCATCTGAACCAGCTCAATGTGAAAATGCAAGGTATTGGAAATACAATCTCATCCCTTCAACCAGCAGTGTTTGCATTTGAAAGCAAGCTGGAAGTCTTTCTCAGGGACATTGAAACAGGTCGTCTTCTGCACTTTGAAAGACTGCAACAATTTAGAGATGCATGCTTAGCAAGTGACTCCACTCAACATCTGGATCTCCAGCAGCTAGCTGGCTTTACGTCCAATCTCCTGCAGTCATTCAAAGCACGTTTTGGAGAATTTCGTGCACGCACTGGTCTTTTCAAGTTCATCACTCATCCACATGAGTGTGCAGTGGACAAAATCGACCTGACATGCATCCCCGGGGTCTCTGTCGGAGACTTTGAGCTGGAAGTTGCTGACCTGAAGGCATCAGACATGTGGATGAGTAAGTTCAAGTCACTTAATGGAGAGTTTGAAAGTCTTGCGTGACAGCGAGCAGAGCTGGCGAGGGAACACATGTGGACAGAAATGAAAAATCTTCAACCTGAAGACCAGCTGATTCTTAAAACTTGGAACGAGCTTCCTGTGACATACCACACAATGCAGCGTGTGAGTATTGCCGTATTGACCATGTTTGGCTCTACATATGCATGTGAGCAGTCATTCTCGCATATGAGGAACATTAGGACCAACCTACGCTCACGTTTAACTGATGGAAGCCTCAACGCCTGCATGAAGCTCAACCTCACCATGTATGAACCAGACTACAAGGCCATCAGCAAAACCATGCAGCACCAGAAGTCGCATTAAAAGTAAGACATATTTAAATATTATACGTTAAAAATACTATATGGCTCTCAATGAAATATATTTAGAAATATTTGGCTTTTATGGCTCTCCCAGTCAAAAAGGTTCCTGACCCCTGCTGTAGGGGATCTCGGAGCTACAGTGGTCCCCAGAGGTCTAATGCGCAGGCCCATGTGAAGTGGATACGCCCTGTCATTGACCAACCACTCTCCCACTGCCTTGTGGGTAAGTGTAGGACGACAAAGGCTAGGGGAGCACACCCTGAGAGAAAAGCAATGTGCATGGCGGCGCACGATAGGCGGTCCTCTGACAGACTGGATCTCCGGCAGCCTCCTGCAGCTGTGGAAGAGTGCTGGTCGTCTTGGGCCCCCCTTGCCACCAGATCCCACCCTCTCACAGTGAAGAAGTGCTGCTGGGACATGCGCACCCCCAGCGGCACTGTAAATAATCTCTTTGCGCAGGTATCCACCTCTGCCTCGGTGAGACCAGCAACTGGAATATGGATCAAAGTCTGGCGGCGATGGGGTGTCTGGTGACGGGAGCAGGTATGAATGCACTGGAAGCTCCTAATCAGACCCCTGCACGCCAGCGGCACAGGGCTATTCATGGTCGCCAGCAGCTGGGCTTGAGTGGCAGCTGCTCTCGGCAGACCCCTGTGTGTCTGAGCAGCCCTATTTAGGAGCCACACTGCTCACCCCAACTGGGGAGGGGCCTAGAAAAGGTGGCCTAAACATTGCCCACTCAAAACATCCTGGATAGGCTACCGCACCTATCTGGACATTCCGCTCTGCGGTCGAAATAAAAAAAAGAAAATAATTCCCTTTAAACTGGCAACATGGAGCATAAGAACTCTGCTGGACGTTAATGCCGAAAGACCTCAGCGAAGGACTGCACTAATTGCAGCGGAACTCAATCGCTACAATATTGACATTGCTGCACTCAGTGAAACCAGGTTCCTGGATGAAGGCTCCCTGAAGGAGGACACCTACACCTTCTTCTGGAAGGGATACCCTGCAGGAGGACAACATCAGCATGGTGTGGGATTTGCAATAAAAAACAGTCTCCTACCAAGACTCACTGAAACACCGATTGGCATAAGTGAAAGGCTCATGTCACTCAGGATCCCTCTGGCCAAGAAACGTTATGCCACCCTCCTAGGTGCCTATGCACCAACACTGCCATCAGAGGATGACGTAAAGGACCGCTTCTATCAGTCACTAGATGAGGCTCTCCGTCATATACCCAAGGAGGACAAGATCTTTTTGCTGGGCGATTTCAATGCCAGAGTGGGGAAAGACAACAAGGTGTGGAGTGGTGTCATTGGTGGGCATGGCATTGGGAAAGTCAATGCGAATGGACTGCGCCTCCTAAGCCTCTGTGCTGAGCATGGCTTGACCATCACAAACACCCTCTTCCAATTAAAAAATAAGCACAAAACATCCTGGATGCACCCACGCTCCAAACATTGGCACCTATTGGACTACATCATTGTGAGACGTGCTGATACAAAAGACGTCTTACTCACTCGTGCAATGAGAGGTGCTGAGTGCTGGACAGATCACCGGCTCATCATGACCAGGCTCCAGGTGGAGGTACGCCCTGCTGTTCGTCTCCAAAGGTCAGGAAAGAAGAGGCTTGACTGTACCCGGCTAGAAAAGGCTGAGGTCCAGAACAATCTCCGCCTCTCTCTGGCTGAAAACCTGGAAGACATTGAGCTTCTCTTGAGCACGGATGATTCCATTGACAGGAAATGGTCTTCCGTGAGCTCCAGACTCTACAAGGCAGCATCCCAATCCATCGGTTACAAGAGCAGAAAACACCAGGACTGGTTCAATGACAACACAGGCACAATAACTTCCATACTCAAAGGCATGCATAAAGCACACAGTGCTGTCCTCAACAATCCCACATCAGCTACACTCCGGCAACAATGGCAAGCATCCAGGAGAGAGGTGCAGTCAAAATTGCGTGCCCTGCAGAACGAGTGGTGGATATCGAAGGCAAATGAAATACAATCCCATGCCGATAGAAATGATATGCACAACTTTTATGATGCAGTGAAAACCATCTACGGCCCAAGAAACTGCTCTGTCTCCCCCCTGAAGTCTGATGATGGTACCACCCTCATAAAGGACCAGAAACTCATCACAAAAAGATGGGCAGAACATTTTGAGACTCTTTTGAACCAGCCCTCCCCAACAGATCCCTCGATCTTGGATGAACTACCTGTCCGCCCCACCATCCAAGACCTTGACCTTCCACCAACCTTTGAAGAGGTTCATTGTGCAGTTAGGTCGCTGAAAAATAACAAGACCCCTGGCCCTGACAGTATCCCTGCAGAGATTTTTAGACAGGGAGGCTACCTCTGCACCCGTGCACTTTTCCTGTTCATCTCACACGTATGGAAGAACGAAACTGTCCCTCAGCAGTGGAGGGATGCTAACATCATCTCCATATATAAAGGCAAAGGAGACAAGTCCCTCTGTGGCAACAGCCGTGGCATTTCACTACTGGCTGTTGCTGGAAAAGTCCTGGCCAAACTCATGTTACACAGGCTGGTAAAACACATCTCAGAGGAGCTGTTGCCTGAGTCACAGTGTGGATTTAGGAGGAATAGGAGTACTGTGGACATGGTGTTCACAGCATGGCAACTCCAAGAGAAGTGCAGGGAGCAACATCAGAACCTCTTCATAGCCTTCATCGACCTGTCAAAGGCTTTCGACACAGTCAACAGGGACATCCTATGGAACATCCTCCTGAAGTTTGGCTGTCCACAAAAGTTTGTCAACATCCTTCAAAGATTTCACGTGGGGATGATGGCACGTGTGACCATTGGAGGCCAGGAATCCGAGCCCTTCAGGGTGTGCACCGGGGTACGTCAGGGGTGCATCCTTGCTCCAGTTCTCTTCAACATATTCCTCCTGTGTGTGACATTGCTGCTCCACAAGGAAATCAGGAAGGACAGTGGGGTTACTGTGGACTTCAGACTAGATGGAAACCTATTTAACATCCCTAGGCTCCAAGCGGTCACAAAAATGACATTGGAGCACATCATCGAGTTACAGTACGCAGATGACTGTGCAGTTGTGGCCCACACACCCGAGGCACTACAAGCTACCCTTGCAGCTGCTGCAAGGGCGTATGGTAGGCTGGGGCTCTCTATAAATGTGACAAAGACTGAAGTAGTATGCCAGTGGGCATCTACTCCTCCATCTCATTCACCAACCTTCAACATCTCCGACAAACCACTTGCAACAGTGGAATCCTTCAAATACCTGGGCAGCTTCCTCTCTGATGACTGCAGCATCGACAGGGAGATGCAAAACCGGATTAAACAAGCGTCATCCTCTTTTGGCAGACTTAGGAGAAGGGTCTTTCAAAACAAAGACCTCAACCTCCACACCAAAATATCTGTCTACTTGGCAGTTGTCATCACGACTCTCCTCTACAGCTGTGAGGCGTGAACCCTGTACAGCCACAACCTCAGGATGCTTGAGGCCTTCCACATCAGATGCCTACAATGCATCCTGAGGATAACCTGGCGTGACCGAGTGCCCCATACTGAAATACTCCGCAAGACCAACTGCATCAGCATGGAGGCTACCGTCACCCAGCACCAACTTCGATGGCTCGGTCACGTCATCAGGATGCCAAAGGAGCGCTTACCGCGTAAAGTGCTGTATGGCCAGTTACATCTTGGCCGCCGCTTGGCAGGGGGCCAGAAAAAACGGTACAAAGACCAGCTGAAGACCATCATAAAGAAGTGCGGCCTGAACCCGAGCCAGCTGGAAGACACTGCCGCCCAACGCTCCATCTGGCGGCAGCTCTGTCAACAAGGGGTGCAAAACCTCGAGAAGGACCGCGGTGATCGACGGACCAGAAGACGTCTGAAGAGACATGAAGCCAGTACCACACCTACACCCCCAGTCAGTGATTTCACCTGTTCTGTCTGTGGCAGACATTGTGGATCGCGGATTGGGCTTTACAGCCATAAGAAGACTCACAAGTGACAGAGGCAGGATTGTCATCATCGGACACGACGGACAACCTAAAGCAAGTTAGTTAGTGAGTTAGTGTAGATAGCGGGACCGAAAACTAAAGCATTTGTCTCAGAGAGTAAGGGAAAAATCCCAGAAAATTAAAATTATGCATAATTATGCAAAATATGCATTTTTCTAAAAATGGCTAAAAACCACTTTTCTCGGCATTTCAGATGATTCTGAGCATTTGGGGGGAGGGAGTTGGAGTGGGGGGGGGGTTTAGGGGCAGGGGGAAGGCGGTTAGCTGGCAGGATGAAGAGGAGGGAGATTTAGACGAGTGGATAACCAAACCGCTACATTGTAGCGGGGTTCTTCTAGTTATTTTATATTTTAAGACAATATATTCTTTAAGATATTATTCTATATTTTAAGATAAGATAAATAACAGACGTTATGCAACTGCATTGTACTGCATCGTTTATAAAGGGTGCGGACACCTGCACTTAGATGAGTGATGAAACTTATCTCTCAATAAACACCGTGTCCAGATGACCTGATTCAACTTTCTTTGGTTTTCTTACCTGGATTATTGAGCACACATCAAGATATCTGTCATACCAAGTTCTGTTAAGACTATTGTCAAGTATTACTGTCTCAAATTGATTTTTTCATACTTCAAATCTATCTAACATGAAAATATATTCACTTGAACTAATGTATGTTTTATATCTCCATTTGCAGCACATTCCTGCTTCCCCAGTGCCCCCCCCCCGCACCCGAAGACCACCTTCCCTCTCCTCTGCCCCCATCCGTCACATAATCAGTTGCTATCAGAAGTCTCCTAACCTGAAATGTCTGTTGTTGTTTTTTTAGTTTGACATGCTGGGTTTATCTGCTGATTGGAATGTTGTTTTCCAGATACAGGACTATTCTATACAGGATTATCCTATATATTATACAGGATTACCAATTCATAGGATTAGTCATCTCAATTAAGTTAAAGTAAGTTTTGTTTCTTTTCATAAACACCAAAACAGAATTCAAAGCTATACAAGGGCCAAGTTTTTATCAGTGTGCTAATGAATTACATTTTTGCATCTCAAATAAACTCGTGTGAAAGCCCATAAATAAATAGATTAAATTTCTAATAACTGAATAAATTACTTGTATTTGCTTATTAATCTATTAATGAAAAGACATCCTACACAAGACAAAAGGCACTGTCCTGTTGTGTGAACTAACGTCATTTGTACTTTTTAGAGGTAAACTGCATGCTTGAACAGGTAAACCCAGAAAAACTTGCTCGACAGTACAATGCATGTTTACAAATAGCTTGAATGAGGGAGAGGGAGAGAGAAGAAATGAGATGACAGAAGACACATCATGTGCATTATCGAAGGTTGTTCAAAACAACAGAACTACTGGTTCTGACTTGGCCTGAAGTGGACGGACAGATATGAGAAAAAGGGGGGAAGACCAGTGCTTGAATTGGGCCTGGTACTCACCAGTACGCAGTACCGGGACTTCTGATTTTTACCCGTCTGTGTACTGGTACTTCTTACTGCATACCGCCACCTCATGATGCATCTAGGTATGCATATTGTAGTACCTGTGTGTTTTAATGGACTTCTACAGAGTGCGTCAGTATCCATCTCAAACACCATCTATGTAGTGTAGAATAAACAAGCCAGCAGAAAGCAAGTAGCTACAATAAAACCACACACATTTGCCAACTCACTGTACCCTGTATCAATTTAGACAAACCCTCTTTGCCTGTACAAAAGTATGAACTAAATAAATGTGAAGATAAGAAGTTTTTTTTACTCATTATTTTTTACAGGGAAATATGTCTGAAAATGATCAACTACTATGTGGTTTATCTAAGCAACTAGTATAGGGTTTATCAAGGCAAACCTAGCAAAAACACATGGTACCCACGAGAGCCACAAGCGTGTGCGCTGAGCAGTTGTTGATTGAGTGCTGGCACATTTTTGATTCCTATTCAAGCACTGTGGAAGACACGCCTGTTTACAGCTAAGAAGAAAAAGGGCAGAGGAGTGGAGGCAGAGGAGAAATTGAAACAGAATGTTCCAGAGGTGACCGGCAAAGAAGTGTTGCGGCGGGCAAACCACAAAAGAGTGTGTGAGTGGTTCCGGGGATTAGAAACAGAGGACATAGTAGGAGGGAAGGTATGAGGGTACTGCTCATGAAACCGCTGTCCTCCTTGATGCTCATCTTCCTCTTCTTGGGGACTGCCTTCATCGCTCTCATCTGGTATGTGCTCAGTGACAGGTAAGCAAGCTTCACCCAAGTCTTCATGAACACCCTATTCCCACATCGGACCTGGCAGGGAAGGTTTCTTTGCCCAGGGGGGCAGGATAGGGGGCAGTATGATTGATGTCCTGCCTGTGGGGTTGAAGTGAGGCAGACATGCCAGGAATATGCAGAACTACACTACAAAGAGTCACAAGCCCGGGAGACTTCTTTTTTAGAGTATCTAGACTTTTCAAGATTATTTCAGGAAGCTTTTTCAACTTTTATTCTGTATAAAGTAACTTTTTACAACTGGTGCTTTCTTAGGCTTTGTTCACAGCTAACATGTTTGGTGTGGGTGAAACGAACTCTGGTGCATTTGTTTAGTGAGGTTCTTTGGGGCAGGTGTGAACAATGTCATTTGAACTCTGGTACACAGCAAACAACCACACCAATACTGCTTGAAAAGTTGGGTCTCAGTCTGCTTTCAAGTGAACTGAGATATGGTTCATTTGTGGTATAAATCCCTTACAACAATAATAATAACAATAACAATAATTTAATTTTAATTTGTGTATAATTAGTAAGCATATATAAAAATACTGCAGGTACTAAAGACTATATTCATGTGATATATATGCTGTATATATTCATGTTATTTTTATCCTATGAGCTACACTATAATCAATGACATTAATTTTAATTTACTGTGGAAAGAAAATAAAAACATTTGTGCGGAACATTCTGATTAAAAGTAAAAGCTTTAATGACACATTACCATGATCACTTGCAGAAAAACTAAAGTGGAAAGCAACAGACCTCTGTCAGTTTCTCTTGTACACTGACCCAGTAGTCTTAAGAGGTACTTACAACGAGGCACGACTGAAGCTTCCTGAGGTTGTAGACAACACTGACCTAAACACAGATGTTGAGCAAAGCCCAAAGCGAAGAGACAGAGACAGTTAGGTATTTTATTATTATATTAAATAGGCTAGTCAACAGTTTGACATTTTAGGCAAGCACTAATATTTTCTCCTTATGCACTCTTGTTGTCTTGCCTGATCATATCAGCATATTCATAACCATTAACTGAAAGAATGATGGTTTGACTTTCGTGCAATTTAAAAGTGTTCTATATTGAAAAATTCTGACTATTTTACACAACAGGATTTTGTGTTGCTGTAAAGCCCCTTGAGGCAAATGTATAATATGTGATATTGGGCTATACAAATAAAATTGACTTGACTTGACATTAGCACAAGTAACAACAAGGCTAGATTAGTCCCCCCAGGAGTCCCTGGGCACTGAAGCTCATACCCCCCCAACACACACACACACACACACACACACACACACACACACACACACACACACCATGTCCCAGCCATTAAAGCCCACCTTAATTATTTTGAGCTTCCAGTCAAGCTGACATGTCAAATCCAACAGACCATAATCACAAACCTATTGTTCGAAGGGTGAATAACCAGTCCAGCTGAGCAGGCATGCCTATACAGTTCAATAGACCAAGTACTTCAATTTCACTCACAAATCACAAGACAAGGAAACAATGGATTAAATCATCCCAAGGCAGTGTATGACTCTAGGCTCGGGTCGGGTCATGGTGGCAGCAAGCTAAGTAGGGCACTCCAGATGTCCGTCTCCCCAGCAACACCCTTCAGCTCCTCCTGGGGGATCCCAAGACGTTTCCAGGCCAGATTGGACATGTAGTCCCTCCAATGAGTTCTGGGTCTATCCCTGGGTCTCCTCCCTGTTGGACGTGCTAGGAAAACCTCTAAAGGAAGGTGCCCAGGAGGCATCATAATCAGATTCCCGAACAACCTCAACTGGCTCCTTTCGACGCGAAGGAGCAGCAGCTCTACTCCGAGCTCCCACTGGATGTCCAAGTTCCTCACCCTATCTCTAAGGCTGAGCCCAGACACCCTATGGAGAAAACTCATTTCAGCCATTTATATCTGTGATCTCACCCTTTCGGTCACTACCCAAAGCTCATGACCATAATAGGTAAGGGTTGGAACGAAGATTGACTGGTAAATTAAGAGCTTTGCCTTCCGGCTCAGCTCCCTCTTAACCACAATGGTCCAGTACAATGTCCGCATTACTGCTGATGCTGCACCAATCCGCCTGTCAATCTTCCCCTCCGTCTTACCCTTACTCGTGAACAAGACCCTGACATACTTGAACTCCTTCACTTGAGGCAACAATTCATCCCAAACTTGGAGGGAGCAATCCACCATTTCCGGTAGAGAACCATGGCCTCAGACTTGGAGGTGCTGACTCTCATCTCGGCCATTTCACACTCAGCTGCAAACTGCCCCAGTGTGTGCTGGAGGTCACGTTCTGATGAAGCCAACAAAACAACATCATCTGCGAAGAGCAGAGATACAATTATGAGGTTCCCAAAACGGACACACTCCTCGCCTTGGCTGCATCTTAAGATCCTGTCCATGAATATCACAGAGTCGAAGACAAGGGACAACCTTTGCTGAGTCCAACATCCACTGAAAACACGTTTGACTTTGTGCCGAGAATGCGGACACAGCTCTCACTTTGTTTATACAAGGACCGGATGGCTTGGAGCAACTGCCCTGGTACACCATACTCCCACAGTACCCCCCACAGAGTGCCCCAGGGTACATGGTCGTAAGCCTTCTCCAAGTCCACAAAATGCATGTAGACTAGGTGGTCAAACTCCCATGCCTCCCTCAGCACTTCCGCAAGGGTAAAGAGTTGGTTCATTGTTCCATGGCCAGGACAGAATCCGCATTGTTCCTCCTGGATCCGAGCTTTGACAAAGAGTCGGAGCCTCCTTTCCAGCACCCTAGAGTAGACTTTCCCAGGGAGGCTGAACAGTGTGTGTAGTATATAGGTTTGAACATATACACGGAGTATGAGGGTATGCGGGTGACGTCACGGATGCAAACTCACAGCGGTAACGCGGCACTGAGTGGCACAAAGACTGAGTGGCAGCGTTAACATCCAGCTTGAATACAGCAAAAACGCATCTAAAATGGGAAAGAGCTGTTGTGCGATAGACTGCACCAATAGATTTCACAAGAAATCGGAGTCATCTTTTTACAGACTACCGAAAGATAAGGTAAATAGAAACAAATGGATCGCTATCCACAGTCTAACGGGAGGGCAGAACGCACAATAAAGACCCCCCCCCGACTCTGTTGACTTTAAGGAACACTCCTCTGACTGGACTTGGGCTCTCTCCTGCAGAAATGCTGATGGGTCGGGTCCTATGAAGCACATTGCCAGTAGCCAGTGCTGTGCTCAAACTGAAGCATCCGACAAGAGTTAAGCAGAGGTTACTTAAACTGCAACAAAGACAAGGAGAGTACTAAAACCAACATGCAAGACCTCTCTCTGTGCTTGTCAGTATAGAGACTCCACAAGGCTGGAAACCTGCCCTGGTAGAACAGAAGAGACAGGAGCCGAGGTCATATAATCTTGTGATGGCTGCAGGACAAAGGTACAGGAGGAATAGGAGGCACTTCAGAACAATTCAGAATGACATAGGTTTTCCCTATCTTGTTGCAGCATGTCGCTGCTGGAGCTAAAGACTTCCAGGCTAACGTTTTCATTGCAAGCTAGCTGAGGCTGTGTATTGCTGCAAGCAATGGTAGACACTTCCAGGCAATTTTTCCCGCACATTTCTCACTGATACAACCTAACTGACAGTGGGTCAGGTCAAAATGAATTCCACTGTTTTTAACCTTGTCTTGGCTTAAGAAAAACTGATCTTGAATCTGTGCAATGTAAACCACCTGCTCTCTATGCCCACCCACCTTGACCGTTAGACAATCTATATAGTGTATTGCCGCTTGCTCACCAGTCACCACTTGCCCAGCCATCTCACCAATATATAATCAATCATAAGACCTAATTTTCTTGGAAACAACTTTTATTTCATTCTGATTGGATAATTATTATGAGTCAAACTTTGTGTCATATATCTGCGGCGCCCGACATAAAAAAAAAGCATACATTTTTTTTCCCCATTGCAGAGGACCCTTTTACGCTTAGGGGCCCCTGGGCACATGCCCAGGTTGCCCATATGGTAGATCCGGTATAGAGTACAAAATGCACAAACACAACTGTGAGTAAAACATCAAACTACTGGCTTAGCCAGTATCTTTCAGTAGCCAGCCAGTCTGTAACAAAATTTAGCCTACAGCCGGCCCTAAGGCATCAGATTAGCCTTGAAATGTCTTTTTGCCGCTTCTGAGTCGTATGTATTTGGTAGCAAACGTCTGTGATGTGTAGCTGTGTACTTTGGATTAGCAGCCAATCTTGCCTGAAGTGTAGCACACAGGTCGGCGAGCCCCTGGCTGCGAAAGGCTGAAAGCCACACAATCCACCCAGACATCCCCTCAAAGATGCAGTCTTCCTCATCGGACATCGTGATGCCCCTCCATAAGTCCATGTCATCTGCTGTTAGCACAATCTGCCTCGCTTGCTTCCAGCAGCTGTAAAGATAATCAGAAAATCAGTACTGCTCAATGCACCATGTGTTGCCACAATACATTTACTAATATAACTGAAAAATAATGTCACATTGACCAACACTAAATCTTACCCTCTTCCTTCTCCGCCAAATCTGGGCTGAAGTCTTCATGGCTGCTGCCTGAGCCCCAAGGTCTGGTTGGCTATACCGCAAGTTCCTGCATACTGTCCCATAACAGGTTTTACAGGCAGCTGGAAAACAATTATAGACACACAAAAAAAATGGAAATAGCCTAGCTAATTCACTGTAAAAGTAAAAAAATCCCCGTAAAAGAAACTTGGAAATCGGACTTGCAGCCAGAGCTCCCACCAAATAAGAAGTAACTGAATGATTATGAGGCGAGCCCAGTCTGTGAAAACAAAATGAAAATAGTTCACAGAATGCATATATATTTAATTTTGTAAGGGGGCACTTGATAGGTATAAACTGCAAGTGCTTGTTTAAGGTACTTTTCAAAGAGGAGTAGAGGAATGAAAACACCAAAACACCTATTATGTTTTACTCAAACAGCCGGCATTTATTTTACTGTAGCATTAAACATATTATGATCCTGTTTTCTCTTTTAATAGTCTTTAAACAACATGAGTTGAGGAAAAAATAGAAAACGAAAAAGCCTTTCAGAGCTCTGATGAAATAACCCCCCCCCCAAAAAAATAAAAAATAAAATAAAAGTAAACAACGTTCATCTACCCGGGTAGTATGTTTTTGTATTAAGTGTGGTGAGAGCTCAACGCTTACCTGCCCGATGAAATGAAGACATGCGGAGCAGAACAGTTCCGGTTGCTGGCGAGATGTTCCTCTTCACGCCCTCTGCTCGTCTGCCGTGCGTCTGTTGGCGATTTGACCAATGGACTGTCCCAAATCATCTAAAAAAAAAAACACAAAAAAAACAACCTGCATAGCAGGGCAACATTCGATGACTTATCAAACTAAACACGACCAGAACTGACACTAATGTCACTCAAAAATCCATATCCATGAACATATAGCAGCTTACAATTGGTATACATTCGATTCTCTCAATCGCTGCACATGCATATGTGAAACATAGCTTCTAATAACACTTTCGTTAGTTTAACTTGAGATTAACTCGGTTTGGTTTTTTGCTTACGTTAGTACATCTCATCTACTCGTGAAACAAATCCATTATGCTACTGCTGCGTCTGCTAACAACGCACATGGCGAACATTTAGTAAGACACTCACCGGAGAAAAGAATACAATTCTCGAAAATCCCCGTCAGAATGTCAACCCCGTTCTGGTTGTTACTTGCTTAGAGGCGGGTTCTGTGGAGAAAACCCTTTACCTATTTCTTTAATTCCGTTTTTTTCTTTGAGCTCGCGTTTCAACTTCAAGTTACTACTCTCTGCTGTTTTTGACTTTGGTCTTCCTCTCTCTGAGAAACGCTGCAGTAGGTTTCTCTAGCTGCAGCACCACTGCTTCCCTCTGCGGGGCTAAAATAATATGCAGGTGAAACATATAATTAAAATATACCTAGAAATGAGAATTGTAGGTTATTTTTGAGTGGGTTGCACCCCCCCCCCCTTATCTGCATGCATCCTTGCATGTTGCACCCTACACTACCTCAGTTGTTAAAGGTGTTAAATGGTATATGTAGGGGACAGACTCAAAGGTCAGGGTTGGGGAGAAAGCTTGGTCTAATCCAGTTAAAACTGAGTGCATAACAGTGACTAATGGGTTCCCTAAAGTTGGGTAGGTCAGCTTTTTGGGAGCCGTCTTATCCCTGGATGATCTTCTTAATGGCACCTCAATCTCAGGAGAAACCTCAGTGTTCTGTGACTCTATTTGTTCTTTTACATTCCCCCTTTCCTTGGTCATCTCAACGGCTCCATTTTTGGGGCTACAATGCTCACTTAGGTCTGTGGCAGGAACATTAGGAAGGCTTTCCTCAGCTCTTAGAATGTCAGGTACCGATGAGTGTTGAACTTGACTTGCCTTGCTGTTTCCATCATGTCCAATATTCTCAGGTTGGAATACTGGAGCTTCAGGGTTTAGTGTAGACACATCAAAGCTCATGTTGGCTTCCTGACTCTCAGGGACAAAATGATTTTCCATCTGAGCATCCTTGTCATCTAAACCTTCAGTGTGAGACTTTTCCTCAAGTCTGGTTCCCTCTCGTAAAATCCCATTGTCCTGTTCAGCATCAGCTTGGGTGATTTCTGTTTCAGTCAAAGGTTGGTCATACAGGGGGTAATACTCAACGTCATCCTCCATTTCAGACACATCCCCTTCATCTGCAACTCCATCCGCACCAGTAAGTAGTGAGTTATTAGGTTCCTGTCTGGACTTTAACTTTTGAGGATATACTTCTGTGATGGTGGATGAGAGAAATCCACACGGCAAAAGCAGGTCTCTGTGTAAGACCCTTTCAGGTCCACTTGTGTGTTCTGGCACAACGACACAGACAGGGGAGTCTTGGATCTGTTTAACAACTTTGAATATGGTTTCACCCAATCGATCAGCGATTTTATGCTTCCCTCTGATGCCGACGTTCCGCACAAGAACTCTGTCTCCAGCTACCATTGTGGACTCTCTTACTTTGCCGTCAAACCTCCACTTGTTCTGTAAAGCACTCTTCAGACTGTGTTCAGTAGCTAGCCGATAGCTCTCCTTAGACTCTGTCAATTTCTTGACATATTCAGAGTGGGACAGTTTACTACTTCCCTCTGGGTTCAGTCCAAAAGCTATGTTGACTGGAAGTCTCGGTTGCCGACCAAACATCAGCTGATAGCGGGAATAGCCTGTAGCATAATTTTTAGTGCATGGACAAGGGGCTGCACAAAATCTCTCCACCTCACTTTGTGTCCATCTTTAAGTGTTCCCAGCATTTCAAGCAGTCTTCTGTTGAATCGCTCCACGGGATTTCCACGTGGTAGTAAGGCGTTGTCCTCGTCTTTTTTATGCCAAGTAGCGTACACAGGTCTTTGATCAGGGCTGATTCAAAGTCGCGACCTTGGTTGCTGTGCAACCGCTCAGGGAACCCATAGTGAATGAAAAGTTGCTCCATAAAGCTTTCGCCACTGTTCTTGCCTTTTGATCGGCTGTTGGTACCGCCACTGCATATTTATTAAAATAGTCCGTTATGACTAAGATGTTCTTTGTTCCTTTTTCAACTGGCTCCAGTGAAAGATAGTCCATACAGACCAACTCCAAAGGACGGCTTGTCTTTATATTCACCAGGGAGTGCTTCTTTCTGCTCGTGCCTTTCTCTGTGTACATCTCTCACAAGTCCTGATTTTTTCACCCACATCCATGGCCATGTGGGGCCAATAAAACCGGACACGAACCAAATCCAGTGTTCTGTCAGTACCCATGTGTCCAACAGCATCATTGAGGTTCTCTAGTGCTATTCTCCTGTATCTTGTGGGAAGGACAAGTTGATGGAAAGGCTCACCTTGGCTTATGTGCTTTCGATATAGGACCTCATTTGAGAAGACCAACTGCTCCATTACTCTCAACATTAGCTGGACCTCTCTGTCTTCCTGACACCTTACTCGATATCAGAGTTGCTTTCCTGCTTTGACAATATCTATTACTCTACTGATAACCGGATCTTGTCTTTGCTCACGTGCCCAATCTTCAAGCGACATTTGTGGCAGCGTACATGACCCGAGTACATCAGCTTGGTAGAACCCTACAGGGATGGCCAAGGCCTCAATTGCTAAGCACTCAGTTGGTACAGGCAGCTGGAAGTCTGGCTCTGTACCTGCTGCTGAAATGTGCTGGCGTCTCTGACACACCGCCTTCACCGCCTCAGATGGGAAATCTGCTCCTCTGTCGTCCTGTAGGAACTGAGCAATGAACCGCTGAATATGATTATTCTCATCCTGGGGAGTGAAATCAGGTTGGTATCGGTTATGAGGATGTGGACGCCTTGAGAGACCATCTGCATCTTGGTTCTTCTTCCCAGCTCTATACTGGATATTAAAGTCAAAGCTGGGCAGGGCAGCCAGCCAGTGGTGGCCTGCTGCATCCAGCTTGGCAGATGTCAATACATACACTACCGTTCAAAAGTTTGGGATCACCCAAACAATTTCGTGTTTTCCATGAAAAGTCACACTTATTCACCACCATATGTTGTGAAATGAATAGAAAATAGAGTCAAGACATTGACAAGGTTAGAAATAATGATTTGTATTTGAAATAAGATTTTTTTTACATCAAACTTTGCTTTCGTCAAAGAATCCTCCATTTGCAGCAATTACAGCATTGCAGACCTTTGGCATTCTAGCTGTTAATTTGTTGAGGTAATCTGGAGAAATTGCACCCCATGCTTCCAGAAGCAGCTCCCACAAGTTGGATTGGTTGGATGGGCACTTCTTTGAGCAGATTGAGTTTCTGGAGCATCACATTTGTGGGGTCAATTAAACGCTCAAAATGGCCAGAAAAAGAGAACTTTCATCTGAAACTCGACAGTCTATTCTTGTTCTTAGAAATGAAGGCTATTCCATGCGAGAAATTGCTAAGAAATTGAAGATTTCCTACACCGGTGTGTACTACTCCCTTCAGAGGACAGCACAAACAGGCTCTAACAGGTACTATTTAATGAAGATGCCAGTTGGGGACCTGTGAGGCGTCTGTTTCTCAAACTAGAGACTCTAATGTACTTATCTTCTTGCTCAGTTGTGCAACGCGGCCTCCCACTTCTTTTTCTACTCTGGTTAGAGCCTGTTTGTGCTGTCCTCTGAAGGGAGTAGTACACACCGGTGTAGGAAATCTTCAATTTCTTAGCAATTTCTCGCATGGAATAGCCTTCATTTCTAAGAACAAGAATAGACTGTCGAGTTTCAGATGAAAGTTCTCTTTTTCTGGCCATTTTGAGCGTTTAATTGACCCCACAAATGTGATGCTCCAGAAACTCAATCTGCTCAAAGAAGTGCCCATCCAACCAATCCAACTTGTGGGAGCTGCTTCTGGAAGCGTGGGGTGCAATTTCTCCAGATTACCTCAACAAATTAACAGCTAGAATGCCAAAGGTCTGCAATGCTGTAATTGCTGCAAATGGAGGATTCTTTGACGAAAGCAAAGTTTGATGTAAAAAAAATCTTATTTCAAATACAAATCATTATTTCTAACCTTGTCAATGTCTTGACTCTATTTTCTATTCATTTCACAACATATGGTGGTGAATAAGTGTGACTTTTCATGGAAAACACAAAATTGTTTGGGTGATCCCAAACTTTTGAACGGTAGTGTATATCAGTGGGTTGTTGTCGGTCACAACTGTGAATTTCGCTCCATGGAGATAGTCAGAAAACTTCTGTGACCGCCCACTTCAGAGACAGAAATTCAAGCTGATGTGCAGGGTTCACATTGGTTGAGTCCCCTGCTCGCATAGGCTATTACTCTCAATTTGCCTTCCTGCTCTTGATATAGAGCCGCACCAAGGCCATGGGTGCTTGCTTCTGTATGTACAACGGAGGGTTTCTTCGGGTCTGCAAACCCAAGAATCGGAGCTGTTGTTAGCTTTTGGATGAGAGTCTTGAATGCATCTTCGCAGGCTGATGTCATTTGGCATTGAAGGGCTTTTTGAAATCTACACTTGAGGGACATTTTGAGCTGCTGTGTGAGGAGGCCGACTTCCTCTTCGGTGGCAGGTACCCAGCTATTAAAACATTCAGAGGCCTTGCGATTTTGGAGTAGTCCTTTATGAACCTCCTGCAATATCCGGCAAATCCCAGAAAAGACTTAAGCTCCTTGATATTATTAGGCCTGGGCCATGTTGTACGGGCAGCTATCTTGGCCGGGTCCGTCTCTACACCATTAGCAGACACAACATGACCAAGATATTTAACAGATGTTCTGAAGAACTGACATTTCTCAGGTGAAAGCTTTAAACCAAATTCCTTTAATCCCTGGAGAACTCTGAGTAATTGGTCTTCATGTTCTTCAAGTGTAGCTGAGAAAACAATAACATCATCAAGAAAAACCAGGACTTCATGCAAATTCATTCCACCCATGCACTTCTCCATTACCCTCTGAAAAGTACTGGGGGCATTTGTAACTCCCTGTAGCATTCTATTAAACTCCCAGAATCCCATTGGTGTCACAAAAGCTGTTTTGCATTTGTCTGCCTCCTCCATCCCCACTTGATAATAGCCAGACTTAAGATCCATAATAGAGAACCACTTTGACCTGGTCAAAACTGAAAAGGCTTCTTTGATGTTGGGTAAGGCATATGCGTCTTTGATGGTTTGTCTGTTCAGTTTTCGGTAATCAACGCATAACCTTATGTCACCGTTCTTTTTCTTCACCACAACAATTGGAGAGGCAAAGGGGCTTTCTAATTCACATATGATGTTGGCCTCTTGAAGCCCCTTTAGATGAAGTCTGAAAGCTTTGTAGTCAGAAGGATGGATTGGTCTGGGCCTCTGTTTAAATGGAGATGGGTCTGACAGTCGTATTCAGTGTTTAGTTTCAGTGGTATGACCAAAGTCGAGGTCATATAATGCAAAAACCTCCGAGACTGTGTTTAATTTCCTGATGATTCTTTCCTTCCACTCCTCAGACAAGTGAGTCTCAGCAAAGTCAAAAGTGAGCTTACCAGAATCAGATACATGCACGGAGTTGCATGCTGCAAAAGATGGGGTAAGGTGGGGTGGTTCACTCGACGTGACTTTGACATCATAGGCTGGCAGGGATGACACAGCCTTAGGAAAAGAAAGCTTAGCGATGTTATGGCCTTTGGATACTTTGATGTCAGGTGCGGTCTCATTTTTGACCAAAACAGGCACCTTGAAGGATGGAAATGGGGGACTTATCATAATGTAGCTACAAAACAAGAGACCAGCAGGTAGGTTTGATTGAGGAGGCTCCACTAAGAGGGTCATATCGGCTGCTACCGGGATATTCCCCCTGCATATCCATTTAAAGCCAATCTTTCCCCTGCAGGAAAGATGACACCCTTTTTGTTCTGCAACTTCACAGTCCCAACTCTAGTCCAACACAGTCCCAATTTTGTTGTTTTATTTTTTATCTGTGATACAAATGTTTCACAAGTGGAGAACAATAATTGCTCTTGGCAATGTGTCTTACACACTCATCCTGGATACGTGGCACACTTTCCATACAGGGGGTCCAGTGTGTTGGTGCCTATCAACAAGGGGACATCCATGTTTGTTCTATGGTCAGGCACAACAAGCGCAAGGGTGTGAATCTTTACAGGTTTTCCCAAGATGTTCTCTGGAAAATCAACATGGGTTTGGATATAACCTAAATAGGGTACTTCCTGACCACCAGCACCCTCTATGCCTAAACCCCTGTTAAAGGTTTTTTTTTAGGGAGTTGTTCCTTATCCGATGAGAGGGTCTAAGGACAGGATGTTGTGTTGCTGTTAAGCCCACTGACGCAAATTTGTAATTTGTGATATTGGGCTATACAAATAAAATTGATTTGATTTGATTTGATTTGATTTGAATGGGGAAAATGGGCTGATGTGAAAGGTGACTCTCATGGAAAGACTTTGAAATAGTGGTAACCTGGGAACCTGAATCTAGAAGGCTATAACACTGAACCCCCTCAATGATGACAGTTGATGTACATTTTGGCCCTATCAACCCTCTTGGGAGAGCACCATCAAATGACTGAGCTGGAGAATGAGTTTTACAGATGACTGGTTTGATTTCTTGGCCTTGCGTGGGAAGTTTCGGTTTACTTCCGGGTGTACTTAGTCCCTCCACTGTGACCCTGTCCAGTTTAAATGTCCATATTTGGTTTGCCATTCATCTTGTCTTGCTTTCAGTTCCTTATATTTCTGATCCACCAAAAGCTTATTTGGAGGATTTTCACACTGCCTTGCTAGATGGCCATCATTACCACATTTGAAATAGAACCAAGCCTTTGGCCTGGGTTTTGGTGCTGTTTGTTGGGCTTGAATTTCAGCTGCCCTAGCTGAAGGGGTTTCTTGGGATGGATTTGTTTTGTTGGCATGTTTCTGCCTCCTTTGCTCTCTCTTTTTGGTAAGTTGCATTTTTAGTTCAGCAACCTGCTTCCGTAAATCTTCAGTCTCTGTGGTGTAGGTTTGGAGCACATTTGTGCTTGCATTGTAAGAGAAAGACACTTCATGTACGAGTTGCATATTCACAGACGATTTGGGCTTTGTGCTCCCTAAATGACACCGCATGCGATCTTGCTTTGCAGCCCTCCTGTCTTCCTCTGTCCTCAACTGTAGTAAGAAGTCAGAGAAATCGGAAGGCGTTTCTGATTTAAGACCTAACTGCAGTTCCAGGATGAGAGACTGATCCCAGCATCCACACTGAAACTGTCACAATAACTGCTTATTGGCATCTGCTTTTGCAACACCACCCCTCTTTATAGCTGTAGCGAGCAGCACTTGCAATCGCTGCAGGTATTCTGAGGCTTTATCTCCCGTATTTTGATGAGTGCTAAGGAACCTTGCTTAGATCTCTTCCCCATCCTCAACTAAACCATATGCTGAATCAAGAAGTTTCACATAATCGCGAGGAGCTGCATGTGGGGCTAGCTGCCTGATATAATCAGATGCTGGTGGAAGCAGGCTTTCTAGGATTTTACGCCACTGCATGTCGACAGGGTTTTTTTCCTGGATGATAAGCTCCACATGGAGAGACCATGTCTGAAAGTCCGCTTCATTTGGAGGCTTAGGAAGTTTGCCTGAAAAAGGACGATACCATTTGGATCCCTGACTTGATGTGCTAGAGTTATCGATTTTAATGACATGTTCTACAATTATCTTCTGGACCTCAGGTGGATTGAAAATGTCATTATCTGAGGCTCCTCCGTTTACTAGAGCTGAATGTGTTACTGTTGTGGTTTTTTTTTTTTTTTTTGCTTTAGTGGTAAATTTAGGGGAAGCATGCTGAGTTTGATCAATCTTGGTGCGTGGTTTATGGACTAAAGGAGTCCTACTATCATCAGAATCTGGTTCACTATCTGAGTTTGAGAGGTCTGCCCGCACTGTGGATGGGGATTTCTTAAGAGCTGGAGACACGTTATAAGCTCTATCTACACGCCACATAATGTTAGGGTCTCTAGCACTAGGAAGGTAGTGTGGAAGGTCGGGTGCTAGGTTTGTGACTGATTCCTCAGATTCAAACTCCACTAGAGCTTTAACACCATTCTCTTGTCCTGTCTGTCTCACCCTAACAACTTTGCTCACACATCCAAAAGTTGAACAGAGTTCAGTTATCTGTTCATCAGTATCAGCCATGGTAATACCCTCAACATACACAGACTTCTTCAAATTTATACCATAGACTTGTTCAGTGTTCATGGCTGCATAGAATTTCACGCAATTTACAAAAGTAAACTAAAAGTGTTGACAAAAAATAAAAAAATAAAAATACTACAGTGTGAATAAACAGGTTCTCAAATTTTTTTTCACCTACTCCTCCTGGCTGGCTGGCTCGCCAAACTTATGTAAGGGGGCACTTGATAGATATACTATATATACTACTATACTCGGTCAGGGCGCTCCCTGGATCGGCAGAAACGGGGTGGAGCGGCGACCGGGACGGCTGAACGAAGAGCGGGGTAATTGGCTAGATACAAATGGGGAGAAAAGGGGGAGAATATATATATACATATATATATATATATATATATATATATATATATATATATATATATATATATACACTACTGTTCAAAAGTTTGGGATCACCCAAACAATTTTGTGTTTTCCATGAAAAGTCACACTTATTCACCACCATATGTTGTGAAATGAATAGAAAATAGAGTCAAGACATTGACAAGGTTAGAAATAATGATTTGTATTTGAAATAAGATTTTTTTTACATCAAACTTTGCTTTCGTCAAAGAATCCTCCATTTGCAGCAATTACAGCATTGCAGACCTTTGGCATTCTAGCTGTTAATTTGTTGAGGTAATCCGGAGAAATTGCACCCCACGCTTCCAGAAGCAGCTCCCACAAGTTGGATTGGTTGGATGGGCACTTCTTGCGTACCATACGGTCAAGCTGCTCCCACAACAGCTCAATGGGGTTCAGATCTGGTGACTGCGCTGGCCACTCCATTACCGATAGAATACCAGCTGCCTGCTTCTGCTCTAAATAGTTCTTGCACAATTTGGAGGTGTGTTTAGGGTCATTGTCCTGTTGTAGGATGAAATTGGCTCCAATCAAGCGCTGTCCACTGGGTATGGCATGGCGTTGCAAAATGGAGTGATAGCCTTCCTTATTCAGAATCCCTTTTACCCTGTACAAATCTCCCACCTTACCAGCACCAAAGCAACCCCAGACCATCACATTACCTCCACCATGCTTAACAGATGGCGTCAGGCATTCTTCCAGCATCTTTTCATTTGTTCTGCGTCTCACAAACGTTCTTCTTTGTGATCCAAACACCTCAAACTTGGATTCATCAGTCCACAACACTTTTTTCCAGTCTTCCTCTGTCCAATGTCTGTGTTCTTTTGCCCATCTTAATCTTTTTCTTTTATTGGTCAGTCTCAGATATGGCTTTTTCTTTGCCACTCTGCCCTGAAGCCCAGAATCCCGCAGCCGCCTCTTCACTGTAGATGTTGACACTGGTGTTTTGCGGGTACTATTTAATGAAGATGCCAGTTGGGGACCTGTGAGGCGTCTGTTTCTCAAACTAGAGACTCTAATGTACTTATCTTCTTGCTCAGTTGTGCAACGCGGCCTCCCACTTCTTTTTCTACTCTGGTTAGAGCCTGTTTGTGCTGTCCTCTGAAGGGAGTAGTACACACCGGTGTAGGAAATCTTCAATTTCTTAGCAATTTCTCGCATGGAATAGCCTTCATTTCTAAGAACAAGAATAGAATGTCGAGTTTCAGATGAAAGTTCTCTTTTTCTGGCCATTTTGAGCGTTTAATTGACCCCACAAATGTGATGCTCCAGAAACTCAATCTGCTCAAAGGAAGGTCAGTTTTGTAGCTTCTGTAACGAGCTAAACTGTTTTCAGATGTGTGAACATGATTGCACAAGGGTTTTCTAATCATCAATTAGCCTTCTGAGCCAATGAGCAAACACATTGTACCATTAGAACACTGGAGTGATAGTTGCTTGAAATGGGCCTCTACACACCTATGTAGATATTGCACCAAAAACCAGACATTTGCAGCTAGAATAGTCATTTACCACATTAGCAATGTATAGAGTGTATTTCTTTAAAGTTAAGACTAGTTTAAAGTTATCTTCATTGAAAAGTACAGTGCTTTTCCTTCAAAAATATGGACATTTCAATGTGATCCCAAACTTTTGAACGGTAGTGTATATATTAGTGCATTCAAAACACCCTCGAAGTGTTTCAATGGCATCCATGGACAAGGACCTGGCATTTTTTTTTTTGTTTTCTTGATGGATTTAAGCTTTTGTCTGTATAACAATCTAACAAACGTAACAAGGCCTATAAAACGTGAAATAAAAAATTTAAAAAAAGAACTGAAAAAAGTCATTGAAACAGTCCCAAACAATGACTGGAACTGACTGGCAGTTTTTAAACTCTATATTCTGTCCAGAGAAATACCCAATTGAGATATTAATGCGTTACATATTGTGACGTGGTTAAATAATGGACTTCTTAGACACCCTTTCAGAGTTAACAAGTGAGCTTTTAATGACCGCAAGTCAAACAAGTCAGAACAGACACAAGTTTGTATGGGTCTTCGCTCTCTCCTTTTCCGGCCACCGAAGCGACCCCATCTACCTGCCTACTCTTTACCCTCATGGTGGGAAGCAGCATGTTATCTAATCTAGCTTCTCTCATAACGTCCCCATTACCTTCCACAACATCACCGCTATCTGTAACAGATATGTCCATTTTTAACATGTTCCATATCCCACAACATAACCAAAACATCGACCGCTCAGTTGCATTATGGGTAATATGTGATGAACCTCGGGGCAGAACACTAGTAGAATTCGCCACACTGCCCCCTTCCTTGAAAGACCAACGTCCCGTCGGCCTAACCCAAATCCCATGTGGATGGGTCCATCCACCATGAGGGTTTCTTCCGCCAAGCACCTCTCCCGGCTGCGCCTTGTCGCGGGCTGCTGATAGATGACGGGGGCGGCTCTGCATTCGCTGGGTCTGAGCCCCCACCTTCGACGTCATCGCTGTTTCTATTCGTGGCCAGGGAGGTTGGCTCTGATCCAACAGTGTCCTTACCCCCTCCCTGGACCCCGGTAGCCTGGTCTACAGAGGAGGAGGAGTCTGGCACCCCACCTCCTCCCACCACACTTTCAGTCCCAGCTGGGTCACTTTCCCGGCTTAAGTAAGGTGCGAGGCGATCTTGGTGAAGGATAACTATCCGAGGGCGGCTGTGGAGCTTCACTCTATAGGTAACCTCTGAGATCCTCTTCAGGACGAGGCAGGGCCCTTCCCAGTTGCTGTCCAGCTTTGGGGACTGTCCCTTCTTTCGCCGTGGGTTATACACCCATACGTTGTCCCCCTGCTGGTACGCTTTGCGGTGGCAACGTACATCATAGGCTCTCTTCTGCCTTTCCCCTGCAGAGGCCATATTCTCTCGAGCCAGCTGATGAGTAGCCTCCATCCGGTCCTGTAGTGCGTCTACATAGTCCAGGCCTGGCGGCCCTCGTACTGGTGGGTTTGGCGGTTTGCCAAAGACCAGATCCACAGGCGTCCGTAGCTCCCTACCAAACATTAGTGCGGCTGGGGTGCACCCCGTGGACTCCTGAATAGCTGACCGGTATGCCATGAGTACCAGGGGCAGATGGCGGTCCCAGTCCTTTTGATGCCTTGCCGTGAGCATGGCTAGTTGTGTGACCAAGGTCCGATTGAACCGCTCAACCAGGCCATCACTTTGAGGGTGTAGGGGAGTGGTCCTGGTCCTCCGTACCCCAAGGCGCCGACACATCTCCCCAAACACCTGGGACTCAAAATTGCGTCCCTGGTCACTGTGCAACTCTTCTGGCACCCCAAACCGGGTGAACATCCCCTCAATGAGGCAGTCTACCACCGTGGCTGTAGATTGGTCAGGGATGGCATAGGCCTCGGGCCACTTGGTAAAATAATCCATCACTGTGAGAATGTAACGATTACCATCTTCTGTCACGGGTAATGGCCCAACCACATCCACCCCAACTCTTTCCATGGGCGCCCCCACCCTGTATTGCTGCAGGGGGGCATGGGATTGCCCCGCTGGCCCCTTCTTTGCATTGCAGGTGTTGCAGTTATGGCAGAACCGCTCCATGTCTCGCCGGCACCTCCCCCAGTAGAATCTTTCCTGCAGCCGCCGCAGAGTTTTGGTAATGCCGAAGTGTCCCACTCCAGGGGGGCCATGTACTGTGCTTAACACTTCTTGTTGTAGTGCGTGGGGAACAACTAGTTGCCAGGTACTGTCTCCCCTCCTTGGCTCTTCCCACACACGATAAAGGCAGCCCTCATGAAGCATGAGCGAATTCCACTGTCCCAGCAATGCCTTGGTGGTGGGGGAATGGGGACCTGCCATCTCTCTACTTGGGACCTCTTTATGTGCTAGCCAACGTATCACAGGGCTCAGGTGGCTATCCCAACGTTGGAGTTCCCCTATCTTGGTTGGTGACATCTCCTGCAGTGGTGCACTTGGGACCACAAGTGTCCGCACTGTAACCCGATTCACCCGTTGCTGTTCTCGAGTCTCCAACCGGCTACAATGGCGGCAGGCCTGATCCGAACAGGGGCGTCTGGAGAGAGCATCAGCATTGTTATGTCGGCTGCCTCTTCGGTGCTCCGTGATGAAGGTAAATCCCTGCAAGGTCTCTATCCATCTGGCTACCTGCCCTTCTGGTTCTTTGAAGCTAAGCAGCCAGCGGAGTGATGCATGGTCCGTCCTCAGTAAGAAGTCCTTCCCATACAGGTAAGGCTTAAAATGCCTTACGGCCTGTACTACTGCCAGGAATTCTCTCCAAGTCACACAGTAGTTCCTTTCTTCCTTACTCAAGGCTCTACTGTAATAGGCCACCACTCTTTCCCCTTCCCCACTGGGCTGCGACAGGACTGCTCCCACACTTACATCACTGGCGTCAGTGTCAAGTATGAATGGCCGCTGGCTGTCTGGGAGGGCTAGCACTGGTGCTTGGGTCAATGCTTTCCGGAGTATCTGAAAGGAGGTCTCACATGCTTCAGTCCAGTGAAACCGTCATCCCTTCTCGGTGAGCTGGTGAGCGGACGGGCTTTGTCTGCAAAGGCGCGCACGAACCGACGGTAATATGATGCCAGTCCCAGAAAACTCCTCACCTCCTTTCCTGAGGTGGGCGTTGGCCAATCTCTGACTGCAGTGATCTTGTCATTGTCTGTGGACACACCTCCGGGCCCCACCACATGTCCAAGGAACCTTGTCTCTCGCTGAAGTAGATTGCATTTCCTCGGATTGAGTCGTAGGTTGGCTGCCTTGATGCGTTCGAGCACCAGTTGGAGGTTGGAGAGGGCCTCAGTAAACGTAACTGCATGCACCAGGAGGTCATCCAGGTACACCACGCAGGCAGAGTGAGGGATGGGGCCAAGGACACGCTCCATGAGGCGTTCAAATGTGGCCGGGCTATTACATAAGCCAAATGGCATGACTGTGAACTGCCAGAGTCCTCGGCCAATGGTGAACGCAGTCTTTGCCCGGGATTCTTGGGCCATCTCTACCTGCCAGTACCCACTTCTTAAATCCAGGGAGCTGAACCATTGGGAACCTGCCACACAGTCCAGAGCTTCATCGATGCGGGGGAGTGGGTACGAGTCTTTCCGGGTCAGGTTGTTTAGTCACCGATAGTCCACACAAAATCGGAGGGAACCATCCTTCTTGGTAACCAGCACGGCAGGGGACACCCACGGGCTATCGGAATGTTCAATGATCCCTGCAGCTGCCATCTCCTGGATCTTTGCTTCTGCCTCTTGAAATTTAATCAGAGGGAGACAGCAAGCTCTCTGGCGGACTGGGTCCGCATTACCAGTGTCAATGTGGTGCTGTACAAGATTGGTGCGGCCACACTCCAGATCACTCGAAGCGAAGAGGTGTCTGTTCTCTATCAGCAGGTTCCATACCTGCTCCCCCTCTTCTTGGCTCAAACCCTCCATGCACTTTGGGGCCAGTTCTTCCAGTGCAGAGGCCGTTTCTGGTGATGTACCTTCCCATGGCCCTGAAGCCAAGCACAAGATCTGTGGTCCACCTTTATTGCCCCCCGGATTGCTGCGTACGGTAATGGTATTCAGCACTTGGTTGCCCACCTCCAGCTGTGGACCGGCCGCCCGTACCACTGCACCAATGGCTCTCAAAGCATCCAGTCCAAGGATACAGCTCTCTCGTATGTCTGCTAGCCAAAAGTCTTGCTGTACCTCCATTTCTCCCATCGTAAGGGTCAGTTTACTTCTACCCTTCATTCTAGCACACTGACCTGTAACTGTCTCCATCTTTACTTCTGTCGGCATCCACTGTACTTCTTCCCCTAGGACCTCTGGTCTCACCAAGCTAATGGTGGATCCGGTGTCGACCAGGGCAATGCAGGTATTGCCATTCAGCTGACAGGAGACATGGGGGCTGAAGCCAGCGCCAATCCGTCCAACGACTCTGGGATTATTTCTCCGGGGGGAGGTTGTGTGGGCCGGCCAGTCCCCCTCTAGGCCGACCCTTGGTCGTTTCCGGTTCAGAAGAGGCAGCGACTTGGGTGACAGGCCTCCGTACTCGTTGGTAAAAACGTCTGTTTGTCTTCTGACACTGCCTTCTTTGGTGCCCTGGTTTCCCACAGCCCCAGCACAGAAATGTCTCTGCTTGTCGTGTTGCCTGGACGGATGTGCGTGGCCCCCCTTCACTTTCCTGCAGTGCCCGCACATGATGGTGCAGTGTTGGGGCCGCTCCTTTTTCCGCCATAATGGCCTCCACCTCCTCTGCCCTATGCAGCGCCTCTTCAATGGTGAGTGGCTTTGCCAGCCGCACCTGTTACCTGAGGTGAGATGGCTGTAAAGCCCGTAGGAAGGAATCCAGGGCCAGGCATTTGGATGGCAGATTGGGGTATATCAGGATACGCATGGCTCACCAGGCGTTGAATGTCAGCCACCAGGTTACCCAACTTCTCCTGGCCTTGTCTCTGTCTTGAATGGAGTTGATCCCAGAGACTAATCAGCGATTGGGTGTTGCCAAACCGGCGACCCAGGGCAGTGGTTAGCGCCCCCAGTGATATCTCTCCAGCCGCCAGGTCTAGGAGTGCCTGCCTTGCTTCTCCCTCCAGGGCTGCGGCTAGGTTGACTACTTGTTGATTTTCTGTCCATCTAACCCTAGCAATCAGGTTGAACTGAGCAAGGAATCCTTCCCAGCTGGAGCTCCCGTCGTAGCGCCCCAACTTTACCGAGGGAGTGTTGGGGCTTGGCCAAGGGTCGGTACAGTTGGTGAGTCTTGTTCCGGAACCATATCTGCAAGGTGTGTTCCACTATCCAGTAGTGACAAATGGGGCAGTGTGTAACTTGGGTTGAAGTTCCCTCTCAGTAGATCGTGTCCAGCTTGCTGCTGCTGCTGTTGTTTCCCCCTGGTGACATACTCTACAGTCGTGCCCAACTTGCTCCTGATAGCCGCCGCTGGTGGCTCTCTCTCCACGGGTCATGTCCAACTTGCTTCTGGTGGCTTCCCCATGGCTTGAAGCGCCGGCTGTTTTTCGTCGCACAGTCGGGGCAGGCCTCGGCGGGGACTCTTCATCGGACTCGCTCTGAAAGAGAAGAATTTTTCCATTACCTTGGGACTCCACCCCTCGGACATTACCCAGCGCGTCTACCGCACTCAGGGGTGGGCACGGGTCTCCCCCTTCCTGAGGCCACACTGCGCTACTCCTATCTGGCAGACAGAGCAGACCTCTGATTTCCTTTTCGAGAGCAGCGATTTCCATACGCTCACCGGCCGACTTTCAGTTACGCTCTTTGGCTAACATTTGCGGTCTAAAGAAGTCCATCCCACTTCTGACACTAATGTGACGTGGTTAAATAATGGACTTCTTAGACACCCTTTCAGAGTTAACAAGTAAGCTTTTAATGATCGCAAGTCAAACAAGTCAGAACAGACACAAGTTTGTATGGGTCTTCGCTCTCTCCTTTTCCGGCCACCGAAGCGACCCCATCTACCTGCCTACTCTTTACCCTCATGGTGGGAAGCAGCATGTTATCTAATCTAGCTTCTCTCATAACGTCCCCATTACCTTTCACCACATCACCGCTATCTGTAACAGATATGTCCGTTTTTAACATGTTCCATATCCCACAACATAACCAAAACATCGACCACTCAGTTGCATTGTGGGTAATATGTGAATGAACCTCGGGGCAGAACACTAGTAGAATTCGCCACAATATGTTAGTATGTCTGACAAGACACGACTGACACCAAAATTAACATTTTAACACCTTTAATACTATTTTTCAAACAATTTAAAATCGCCGCTATCCAACGCCTGTAAATACTGCAACACCTCGGTGGTAGTCATGGTGTGTCAAAAACGGCGGCTGTACCCAGAAATGTTGGCAACACTCAAAAATCAACTTTGGACTATTATACATACTTTGCTGTACTTCCTCATTCCACCACCAAGTCTCCTTGTCTTCCTTCCTCTGTCCTGATGACACACCAAGTACCTTCCTAGCTGTCTCCCTCACTACTTCTGCAGTGCTTGCCCAGCCATCCGGCAACTCTTCACTACCACCCAGTGCCTGTCTTAACTCCTGCCTGAACTCCACACAACAGTCTTCCTTCTTCAACTTCCACCATTTGATCCTTGGCTCTGCCTTCACTCACTCCCTCTTCTTGGTCTCCAAATTCATCCTACAGACCACCATCCGATGCTGCCTAGCTACGTTCTCCCCTGTCACCACCTTGTAGTCTCCAATCCCTTTTAGATCGCGCCTTCTACCTAAGATATAGTCCACCTGTGTGCACTTTCCTCCACTCTTGTACATCACCCTGTGTTCCTCCCTCTTCTTGAAATATGTATTCACCACAGCCATTTCCATCCTTTTCGCAAAATCTACCACCATCTGTCCTTCCACATTTCTCTCCTTGACACAATACTTACCAATCACCTCCTCATCACCTCTGTTCCCTTCACCAACATGCCAATTGAAGTCCGCTCCAATCACCACACTCTCCTCCTTGGGTAAACTCTCCATCACCTCATCCAACTCACTCCAGAATTATTCTTTCTCTTCCATCTCACACCCACCTTGCGGGGCATATGCGCTAATAAGAGTCAGCAATACACCCTCGATTTCCAGCTTCATACTCATCACTCTGTCTGACACTCTTCACCTCCAGCACACTCTTGACATACTCTTCCTTCAGAATTACCCCTACCCCATTTCACCTCCCATTCGCACCATGGTAGAAGAGTTTGAACCTACCTCCGATGCTGCTGGCCTTACTCCCCTTCCACCTGGTCTCTTGCACACACAGTATGCCTACCTTTCTTTGTTCCATCATATCAGCCAGCTCTCTCCCTTTACCAGTCATAGTGCCAACATTCAAAGTTCCTACTCTCACCTCCACACTCCTACCCTTGCTCCTTTCTCGCTGTCTCTAGACTGCCTTCCCCCTCTCCTTCTCCTTCGCCCACCAGTAGCACAGTTTCCACCGGCACCCTGCTGGCCAACAATACCGGTAACCCGGGACTCGACTGATCCGGTGTGGAAATCTGATTTATGATCCGCATATTTGATTTGGCAAAGTTGTTACGCCAGATGCCCTTCCTGACGCAACCCTCCCGATTTATCCGGGGTTGGGACGGGCACTAGGAATGCACTGGCTTGTGCATCCTCGGTGGCTGGGTTAAAAATGCTCAACTACAACAACTCATTTCAAGAAATCTCAAGTGTATTTCCACTAGTTCCATTGCCAGATTTTTTTTTACTTATTACTAGCAAAAATCCCTTGTATTAATTATTTTATTTCTTGTTTTTAAAGGTCTATTTTTCTGCAGTGTAATAACCTTTGATCATGTCGCTGCCCAACACGAGTCAACCGCAGATGTGAGGCAGACAGACACATTTCTCTCATCATGCTCGCGTTGTTTTGAAGCGGAGGCTAGTGGTCGTATAGTGGACTGCAACTTGTTAATCAAAACCATGTTATTAGAATCAAAAATTAATATATTAAAGTAGCTGGCTGGACTTAAATTAGTAGTTGGCTCTTTGGCCGGCAGCTTATGCAAAGCTCAGGGCATTTATCAACACAGTGGATGCATACATCAGTGACATTGTTTGCTTGTATAGATTGGACAGGGTAACATATTTCATGTAGGAAAGACTTGCCTTTTACATGAATGTTAACAACAGCAAAGGAAAACGGAATACCGGGCTAGATTACCAGTGTTATAACCCCTTTCAGTTTCTGTAGTTAACTCATCTAATCACTGTTTTCTTTGTGATTTGTTTAATAGCAATGTTGGATCTCACCCTCCTTACCACCACGCCCAAAAGAGCATTCCTTCTGACTCATCTGAACTATGTAAAGACTACAGGTGAGCTGAAACGCCATCCCATTGTCTCCTTAAGAATACATTCCATATAAGTTGTCAACTGCTACACGTCTACACGCCTGACTCGGGTTTTGTGTGTGTGTGTGTGTGTGTGTGTGTGTGTGTGTGTGTGTACATTGCAGGGACAATACCATTGACGAAGTTTGCAACAACATCACTGAAGAGGTTGTGAAGCGCTACTCTCACCGCTGGATCAAGCAAGAGAACATTCCAAAAGAATTCAGGTTAAAAAAAAAGCTAAGTAAATGTTTGCTATTACACAAGAAATACCAAGCATCTCTCTTCGTTTTCTAATCGCTTATATAATCTGAAAGAGGAATAGACACGAAATAAGCAGTAAAGAGGTGGAAGTCTACACCAATTCCGAAAAATTGACTGTTGGCATTGACATCATTAAAACCCTGTCCCATCAGTTGGTGGACATGGTGTTGTTCTGCCCTCATTTGCTCAACGTGACCACAGCTAAGCAGACAGATAAACTCCTCGACAAGTGCCAGGTGTATTGTCTTCTTTATGGAGAACAATTGGAAGAAAATAACAAAGCATATTTTTCAGGTACTTGGCTGTGGTATCCGTATATCAATATTACATTTCTATGTTGAATTAACTGAATACCGGGCTCTCAAGTCTCACGCATTGGACGTGAGACACACGCATTTCAACTCGTTCACACGCTCACACGCCACACCTTGTATTTCCACGCAGAGAACCAGGGTAACGCCCACCAAGTTGCGCCGCTATTTTTTTATAACAGTGGAACAGGTAGGAATCAAGTGGATTCCCATAGCGTTGAGAAGGGCATGCCACGCACCAGCCAATCAAATTAAAGAATATAGCTGCCAAACAGCCAATCAAATAATAGCATTGCTGTATCCGGGTAAGATTTAGATATTCCCGCTACAACAACTTGACAGAAGAGGACAGCTATCTATTAACTTAGTCACAAATCCGAAGTAGGACGACAACGACGTGGGAGAAGACCATATCCTATGTGTACAGTAAGTTATCTCATCATTTGATTTCCGTTGCTGGGGAAAATTGTCTCTTTTTACTCTCTATGAATATTGTGTCCAGGCAGTTGGTTCAACCAGAGTGTGTGAACTAGCCTAGCTAGCTTAGGGTGACCAAACGTCCTCTTTTCCCCGGACATGTCCTGGGAGGGGGGGGGGGGTTATAAATTCATGAAAATGTCCGGTTTTCTGTGGTAGGTTTGCGTGTTGCTGAACTGTTATACATTATATTTTTACCGATCTCAAGCAAGCCAGCTGCTTTATCAGCGATGTTAATGGCAAGACACTGCTACGTGTTGCCTAGCAACAGGTGCAAAGGAGTCTGTGAGGTGGAGAATCTGCAGCGGTCAGTATTTAAAGTTTAAACATTTCAAACGTCACAGAATTTAAAACGACTTCCCCTGAAACTAAACTAAGATATGATATTATATTAATTTCTGGCGTTAGGTGATGTTAGCTAATTTGCGATTGTTGCTCAGACATGTTGATAATTAAACAGCTTTAATGTAGGTGAAAATTCCTCTCAAAAGCAAATGAAGACATCTGATACTTTTTAAAGAAGAACCAAAGTGTCAGTAACTGTTTACACATGATTAACTGAGAATGTTCTGTAATTAATCCAAATATTAATCTTTGAAATTAGTGTGAGAATTATTTACTATTTAATGCCAACCCTTCCTTTTCCATTAGTGGCTCAAGAGCAGAGTTATTATAGTATATGTGACATTAATGTGCTGCTACTTGTATTGTAGTAAGACATGAGTATTGTTTATAAGCTAAACTAGTCACAGCTTGTCCAACTGATTTGTTTGACTATCAGGCATCATTTTATTCTGAAAATCCTGTCAGCAGCAGCCTGAGCAGCACAGAGACACACAGACAGGTGAGCTGCAGCCTCTCAGGTGAGCTCTGGTGTCATAGTGAAAGATCTGAGATCTTAGTTCAGGAGTTGAATGAAAGAAAAATAATACAAAGTTTTTGAGATAGGGTGAGCATCACTGTGGGTCTGTGTCATGAAATACACAAACTGAAAGCCAGAATCTCAGGTGAGATTAGAAAAGCTCACAGCAGCTGTTACATAGCAGCAGATTACCTACAGGTTTCTATACATTTATGTTATTATAACATTTCATGTGACAGAAGTTATGTTATTTTTAAATATTAAGTATGGTCTCAGATTTAAGTATTCTATCAAAATAAAATGTAAAAATCAGAGAAAAAACCATCATAATAATTTGATATGCAGGTCAGCACATGCATATTCATTACTGAACATGTTGCAAGTGAGACTCTTTATGTGCCTGGAAGAGAAAAGAGACAGAGAGCAGTTAAGTTAAAACCAAACCTACACCCACAGGACCATTAAGCATGTACTTAATGATGAATTAAATTGATATTTTTATTTGTATGAATTTATGTGTCATTTATCAGATCAGACCCCCGTCCCCACCCCAACCAAACCCCCACCACTGCCGCCGCCAAAATCTCACTCTGAACTCAGTTCAAAACTTGAGAGCCCTGTGAATACATTACAAAATACATGCAAAAGGAAAATTGCAAAATGTATGCAGCCCATACAAACATTAGGTATCTGGGCAAGTGCTGTGTAATAAACACTATGAAACGTGTTTGGATAGTTCGCATAAACAGAATACAGCTGCACATTTAACCTAATCACTATGTAAGAAGCATGCAAAGATTATGTAAATTCTAAAGCTACATATAGCCATCATGCAGCTATGCTGTTGAATGTAGTACTTTTCAATTGACATCGCCAATAGATGGCACTGTTGCACTGCTCTACAGTATACCACCTCTTCTTCTACTCTAGAGTTCCGGTTCGTGCGCACTGTGTGTATCATGCTGTTGACGCTGTGTGTGTAGCTCACGCTACAAGCTAATAAAAAGCTCTGCAAATAACAATAGGTTATGGGCCCAGAACATCGCTGAAAGCTGTTGTACACGGTTGTGTGGAGTAAACAGTATTGTGGGAATTCACAATGGAGAATAAGCTGTTTATTGACAGGCTGAACGGACCAGAGAACTGGGCAACATGGAAGTTTCAAATGGAACACTTGCTAAAGGCTAAAGGACTATGGGGTATGTTAATGGAGACTGAAACACTAGCTGCAGATGCTAATGCAGCAGCACAAGCTGAGTTCACTAGAAGGAGAGAGAAAGCATTCTCTATGTTGGTGCTGAATGTAAGTACACCCCAGTTGTATCTGATAACGAGCTGCCAGACTCCCAAAGAGGCGTGGACCACGCTGAAAGGCCATTTTGAGAGAGATACTTTGGCAAATAAACTGTTCCTGAAGAAAAGATATTTCCGATGTGAAATGAAGGAAGGAGATGCCTTAACTGATCATTTGAAACAAATGAAGGAGCTAACTGATCAGCTAGCAGCAATAGGATCTGTGATTGAAGAGGAAGATCAAATTGTAACACTGTTGGGCAGTTTGCCACCAAGCTATGCTACGATTGTCACTGCACTAGAAACAAAGATTGACAACCTGACACTGAAGTTTGTTCAGCAAGCATTAATAAATGAAGAGCAAAAGCGAGTGAATGCTAATGATTCAAGTGGTGCTACGTCAGGTGGTGCATCAGCTATGTCATCACAATTTAGAGGAAATGTGCCGGATGGCTCCAAGTCAGTGGGAGCAGCAGACAAAAGCACGTGGAGATGTTATAAATGTGGGAAAGAAGGTCACATAAAGCGGGACTGTCCAAGCTTGAAAAATAAAACGAAAAAGAAAATTCACAAGGCCAAAAACATGACCTGTGAGGATGAGGAAGATTCCTCTGAAAGTGTTTTTGTAGTCACAGAGACTAGCACTGACAGACCAAGACAGGTTGAATGGATAATTGATTCTGCAGCATCAAAGCACATGACTTGTGATAAAGAAATTCTCCAAGAATATCAGCAATTCTCAAAAGCACAGTCGGTGAAACTAGGTGATGGCAGGGTGGTTGACACTCTAGGAATTGGAAATGTCAACATGAAAATGACTTTCAAATCAAGTGATGTAAAAAATGCCACAATGTATGATGTACTGTATGTTCCAAAGCTGTCTGGGAATTTGTTCTCAGTGGGAGCTGCTACCAAAAAAGGGAATACAGTGCAGTTAAAAAAGTCTCGCTGCTACCTACGTGGAAAAGATGGAACACTAAAAGGAATGGGAACACAAAGAGTTGATGGACTGTATCAGCTAGACATTGAAGGAAGTGAATCTATCTGTCACAGTGCATCAGTAGCTGCCAGCCTGTGGCACCAGCGCCTTGGTCACACTACCAAGCTGAAGGAGCTAAAAAATCTGGTAAATGGAGTGGACTTCTCCGCAGAGAAAGAGATTCCTTTTTGTGAAGGATGTGTGGAAGGCAGGTTGGCTAAAAAGCCATTCAAGTCGATTGGAGGAATCCGTTCCAAACGCAAGATGCAGCTAATTCATAGTGATGTCTGTGGTCCCATGCAGACTGAGTCAATAAGTGGAGCAAAATACTTTGTGACTTTCATTGATGACTATTCAAGATGCTGCAAGGTATACTTCATGAAACAGAAGAATGAGGTACTAGACAAGTTCAAGGAATTTGAGAGAACATTCTCAAATGAGTGTGGCCTGAACGTTGCAAGGCCGAGAACTGCCAATGGTGGTGAGTACACCTCAAAGGAGTTTCAAGAATATTTGAAGGCTCAAGGCATCCACCATGAAATGACTGTACCTCACACAGCACAGCAAAATGGCGTTGCAGAAAGAAAAAAATAGGACATTGGTCGAAGCAGCTAGAAGCATGCTGTCTCATGCAAAGTTACCGAAGATGTTCTGGGCAGAGGCTATAGCCACAGCAGCTTACATACAGAACAGGCTGCCCACAGTTGTTCTGAAGGAAGAGACACCCTATGAGAGATGGTGTGGAAAGAAACCTAACATGAGTCACATGAAGGTGTTTGGCTGTATTGCTTATAAAACATGTCCCAGATGAAGAAAGATGGAAACTGGACAAAAAGGCTATAAAGCTTCGTTTTGTGGGATATGCAAACAATGCCAAGGGCTATCGCCTGTACGATGAAGAGAAGAGGAGGATTCTAATCCGTCGTGATGTAATCTTTGATGAATCAAACTTCGACTGGAAGCAGGAAGTGAAAGTACCCTGTTCAGAGAACGAGATAAACATGAAAACAGATGACAGTGAAACACAAGATGATGCAGTCACTGCTGATAGCAGCACTGTCAGAACAAGCGGCAGAACCAGAAATGCGCCAAGGAGATATGGATATGATGAGTTCGCTGATATAATGACTGTTGATCATCATGCCAATATGTGTCGTGTGACAGAGCCAATCACACTAAAAGAAGCATTGGAGAGTCCTAATGCAAAAGAATGGCAGGAGGCGGCTGACTTGGAATATGAGTCGCTGCTGGAAAATGAGACTTGGGACTTGGTGGATTTACCAAGAGAAAGAAAAGCAGTAGGATCGAGATGGGTGTTCAGAGTCAAGCATAATAGTGATGGAAGAGTGGAACGATACAAGTGTAGGCTTGTTGCCAAGGGCTACTCTCAGTTGTATGGTGCTGACTACGATGAAACCTTTTCACCAGTTGTACGCTTCAGCTCTGTTCGTACATTACTGTCCTTTGCTATTCAAAACAATCTACATGTACACCAGATGGATGTCGTAACTGCATTCCTTAATGGAGACCTGGAAGAGGAAATCTACATGCAGCAACCAGAGAGCTACATAAAACCAGGACAGGAGCACCTGGTGTGTAAACTGAAAAAATCAATCTATGGACTGAAGCAGTCTCCTCGCTGCTGGAGCAAGGCCTTCACAGAGTTCATGATGGAAATTGGATTCAAACAGAGCACATCAGACCCCTGTGTGTTTATGAGATTAAGACAAGAGCTTGAGATACTTGTGGTTTATGTTGATGATCTCATCCTGATAACAGAGTCAACTGAAAGCATGAACGGGCTAAAAGTGGCTCTCAAGGAGCACTACAAGATGAAGGACATGGGTGAGCTGTCCTATATACTGGGCATCTCTGTGATTCAAGATAAAGAAAAGAACTGTGTCATTCTTCATCAGAAGCAATACATTGAAGCCATACTTCAGAAATATGGAATGGACAATGCAAATCCTGTAGCAACTCCTGCTGATGCCAACGTCAAGTTGAGGAAGAGTGATGGTGTCAGTAAGCCAGTGGACCAACATGCCTATCAGTCAACGGTAGGAAGTCTGCTGTATGCTGCAATGGTTACAAGACCAGACATAGCTCAAGCAGTGAGTGCTGTGTCAAAGTTCAACGCAAATCCAGATGCTTCACATCTGACTGCTGTGAAGAGGATACTTCGTTACTTGAAAGGGACAGTGAACTTTGCTCTCAAGTATGAGCAGTCAGCCTCTGGAGCTTTGATTGGATTCTCAGATGCAGATTGGGCTGGAGATCAGGATGATCGCCGCTCAACAACAGGCAACATCTTTCTACTGAGTGGAGGAGCGGTGAGCTGGCTCAGCAAGAAACAACCAACAGTTGCACTTTCAACAGCAGAAGCTGAGTACATGGCACTCAGTCAAGCCGCTCAGGAAGGAATCTGGCTGAGACGATTACTTAGTGATCTCGGAGTGGAGTCTATGTCCACAGTGATCCTGGAAGACAACCAAGGAGCCATCGCAATCGCAAAGAACCCTGTGAACCACTCCAGGACCAAACACATAGACATTCGCTATCACTACATCTGTGAATGTGTGCAGAATGGACAAATAGAACTGCAATATTGTCCAACAAATGACATGAAAGCGGATATATTGACCAAGCCACTGACCAAACAAAAGTTTGAGTATCTCAGGGGAGAAATTGGACTTTTCCCTGTTTAATTAAAGTGGTTATTTGTGCTTGACAGGTGTACGCCGAACGCTGCCTGATCAAAGCAAGTCTGAAAAATGTGATTCTTGAATCTGAAATGTGAAAAAGAGTTCCAGATAAAAACAATGTAAACAACAGTATTTGAAAAAGGAAGATTTTTTGTTGTTGTTTAAAGTTTGATGACATTATTTTTGTGAAGGATAGCACGGCTCTGTAATATATATATATATATATATATATATATATATATATATATATATATATAATCAAATCAAGCATTTTGTTCAGTCATGCTTTCTCCAGCTCAAGGTAAGCTCCACGTATAGGTAAGTTTTATCAATTGCCCAACAGCAAAACGTTTTACATGCTTTTATCTGTTCTTGACTTGACAATTAAAATGCACTTTACTCAGGTATCAGCAAGGGCTCCCTCCACCATGTGTAGTTGGTACAAAAGCCACTGCTCGGCTCATTACCAAGACAAAGAGGTGTGACCATGTGCTTGCATCCCTATGCTGGCTCCCTATAATATTTCGAATTGACTTTTAAAAATGTATTGCTCACTTTTAAGGCCTTAAAGGGTCTTGCGCCTACATACATTTCGGATTTATTGACCTGGTATACGCCCTCTTGACCATTAAGCTCTGCAGATGGAGCCCTGCTGGTTATTCCCAGGTCTCGGTTTGTCACAAAGAATGATCGTGCTTTTGTTGTTAGGGCCCCCGCACTATGGAACTCTCTTCCCTTTGAACTAAGACAAACCAAGTCTCTAGCTTCTTTTAAATCTTGTCATAAAACCTTTCTTTTTTTGAAAGGTTTTACAATTGTTTTTATTCATTAATACTGTTTTAACTTTTACTTATTTGGTCTTATTCTTATTTTTGCCTTGTCTGGTTTTATTTATTTCTTCATAAAAATCCTCATAACGCATCCGGGTAGCATGGTGGTCTATTCTGTTGCCTACCAACACGGCGATCGCCAGTTCGAATCCCCGTGTTACCTCTGGCTTGGTCGGGCATCCATCAGACACAATTGGCCATGTCTGCGGGTGGGAAGCCGGATGTTTGTATGTGTCCTGGTCGCTGCACTAGCGCCTCCTCTGCGCCAGTAATGACAGACGACATCAATGAATCACACAACGCAGATGGTAACGTGCGGCAGCAGCCATTTAGTTAAAACAGGAAGAACAACAGAGCCTGCCACACAGGCAGACCGGAAGGGAGGCTTGGTAACTATAGAAACCACAACCAATGTGACATGTGCTGTTTTTGGTTGTTGGGAGATCAGACCTACCATCGCGTTCTGGATCATTTGCAGGGGTTTGAAAGTGCATGTAGGGAGACCTGCCAGTAAGGAGTTGCAGTAGTCAATGCATTATATTACAAGAGCCTGTACCAGAAGTTGTGCTGCATGCTCAGACAGGTAGGGTCTAATTTTCCTGATGTTGTACAGGGCAAATTGCCATGACTGAGCAACCGAGGCCATGTGAACCTTAAAGGTTAGTTGGTTATCAATCATGACACCCAGGTTTCGGGCAGACTTTGTGGGCATGAGTTGGGTTGATCTGAACTGGATATTGATCTGCTGTTGTAAGGATGAACTGGCTGAGATGACAAGGAACTCGGTCTTAGATAGGTTAAGCTGAAGGTGGCGTTCTTTCATCCATGCAGAGATATCAGCAAGGCATGATGATATCCATGCTGAGAATGTGAGGTCATCTGGTGGGAATGATAGGAAAAGCTGGGTATCGTCAGCATAGCAATAGTATGAGAAACCATGGGATCGGATGATTGCACCAAGTGAGATGGTGTATATTGAGAAGAGAAGGGGATTCAGCACTGACCCTTGAGGTACCCCTGCGGATAAGCTGTGCAGTTTGGATACTTCTCCACCCCAAGACACATGAAAAGATCTCCCTGAGAGGTAGGACATGAACAAGGGGAGGGCAGATCCTGGGATACCAAACTCAGTGAGTGTGGAGAGGAGGATTTGGTGGTTAACCATGTCAAAGCCAGCTGACAGATCTAACAGCAATAAACCTGAGGACTGACCAGCAGCTCCAGCCAAACAATGATTATATTACCGACAGCAGTACAGTCTCGATAGAGTGACCCTGCTTTAAACCAGACTGATTCGGATCATACAGATTGTTCTCAGAAAGGAATTCAGAGACTCAGTTAAGACAGTGCACACAAATATTTTTGAAAGAAAGGGGTAGGAGTGAAACCAGTCTGTAGTTTTCAACATGGGCTGGGATGAGTGTAGGTTTTTTCAGCTACGGGGTGACCTGAATTTGCTTAAATGCAGTAGGGAACACCAGTCGTAAGCGAGGAGTTGATGATGTGTGTGACTGCGGGGTTAAGTGCAAGAGAAATGGTTGTAGGAAGTTGGATGGTATCTGGTCCAGCGGACAAGTGGGACAAGAGTCCAGCAGAAGCTTGGAGACTTTCTCCTCAGTCAGGTGGGAGAATGAGGTGAGTGAGGCACTGTTAGCTGGCAGTGGCACACATAGTTGGTCAGGCTCAGACACTGGTTACTGATGGCAGAAACCTCATCAGTAAAGTACGAGGTGAACATGTCAGGAATGAGCAGAGTGGAGGTCAGAGGAGGAGGTGGATTGAGGAGTGAGTTAAAAGCAAAAAATATTTTTCGAGCATCAGTGGCGCCACAAATCTTGTTCTGATAGTAAGTGGTCTTAGCTGTTTTTAAGCTGGAGGAGAATGATGCTAGGAAACACTGATAGTCACTAAGGTCAGTGGATTCTCTGGTTTTATGCCATTTTCTCTCTGCTGCTCTGACTCCACCCTTTCCTCTCCGATGACCTCATTGAGCCATGAACTGGGGTGGGGGTAGGGGGGCATTATGAGCAGGTTTGGATGCTAGAGGGCAGAGTTTGTTAAGAGAGGAGGCTAGTGAGGAACAGAGTGTGTCTGTAGCCTCATTGACAGGGAGTGAAGAGAATTCATTATGAGGAGGCATGGAAGCCAAGACCTCATTGGAGAGCTGGGTCGGTGTAAGGGACTGGAAGTTTGTTGAGGAATGTGAGGACGTTCCAGTAAGGAGGCCGTAAATTGAATAATTGAAGTAGTCTGACAGATGTAGGTGGGTGACAGTCAAATTTGCAGTTCTGAGTCAAAATCAGATTAAGAGTATTGCCCGCTTTGTGTGTGGGAGGGGTGGGGACCTGTCTGATGTCAAAAGAGGACAGAAGAGACAGGAAGTCAGTCAGTCGCTTTGGATTTTTCAGTAAAGATATTCACGTCTCCCATGACAATCAGCGATGTGTAATTGTCAGGAATGGCAGAGAATAACATGTCTAGCTCAATTACAAAGTCCCTCAATTGATACCCTGGTGGGCGATATATGACAACCACAAATAGCGTATTATTTCATCCGTCAAAGCAACGAGGACCATCTAGTCATCCTGTTATGGATGACAGATGACTTGCACGATGATTAAAGTGAGGAAGAGTCGCGCATCATCAACCCCACTCTCTCGTCTGAGACCACCTCCTACCAGTGGCAAGACTAGTGAGATGACTGGCAATGGAGACAGATGCAGATTTTTCCTCAGGGTTTCTTCTTGGAGCCTTTCCCGTGGATGAATATACCCGCAAGGCGAACTAGTGCACATAGTGTAGTATGGACAATAACTTTGTGCAACCATTAATCAAAGATATCTGTGACTACTTTGACTGAAAGTGAGTTTGATTTGGGATATGTCAGAGGTGACATGGGTTTACTGTTCGTTTACACTGCCTTTGTGTAACATTGGTTTTAACAATATAGCAGTTGTTTTTAAAGAGTTACTTTAGTATATTTTACAGAAATTCAGAAGAGAGAATTTATGATATATTGGGAAATGTTTTGGCTTTAAGTGTTTGTACTGTGACATTTGTGGTGGTTTTAAAATGGGACTCAGGACTTTTCTTGTGTGTGTCAAGTCGGCAGTATGTTGTCTTTTCATGTTTTTCATTTTATTTTGTTATGATAATGGATTGTTTTGTTTCACTATAAATTGTAACTGGTCTTTGTTTAAAAAGTGCCACTTGGTTTTCTTTTTTCATTATTATTGATATACACACTTGGGTCACAGTTAAATAAAGTATGTAAAATGTGCAAAATTGAGTATTTTGGATTAATTTGAGAATTTAAGATATATAATAATTTTGGCCGAAGAAAACTATTAAATGTATTGGAAAAAAAGATTATATTTTTGATTAGCTTTTTGTAGGTCTGTGAACAGCACTGTTTATTGAACAAACAAATCTGAACTGGCAGAACGAAGGATTAATAATAATGACTATTAACAAAGGAAACAAATATTAGTTGGAACAACAATATTACATTAGATTGGGTAATCACATGGCAAACCATTGAGAAAACTAAAAAAATCTTACTGAATAAGGTTACTTTGAAATTTTCAATATTCTCAACTATTTTTTTTATAGTGTAGCCTTGCAATGGCTAGCAACAGCAACTATGCTGCACATTAACAAATGCATAGCATAGTTGCTGTGGCTATACAAGGGCATGCTTTCTTTCGTAGATTTAACATGATGATCAAAGTTATAGAATAAATACACAACAAGCTTGCAAAAAATCCAGTAAATTTGAGCTGGCCTCTCTCTCTTTCTCTGCAGAATGTGTGAATGTGTGCATCCTCTTCTTGCACATGCTGACTGCTGAGCATGTAAAAGAAGAGTGAACTGGGTTTGGAGGCATAGAGCAAGAAGCGATTGGCATCCACTTAATCACAAATGGTGTCTTTTTTGGACTGATGAAGAAAAATTAAAAACTGTTAAAATCCAACTGTACCTGAGAAGCCACTAATATAACTGAGTGTGTGTGTGTGTGGGGGGGGATATGTGTGGGGGAAAAAAACTTATTTTGAGGAGTCTACATTCTACAAAAACACCCAGCCCAGCTTTCTGCAGGATCTAGGACTGAATAGCCATCTGTGCTGGCCCCAGGTGATGAGAATGGGCAGCTAAAAAACATCCACCACACTGACCCTTAGCACAATTGCTCCACAGGGACATGTGCTCAGCCCCTTACTGTACTCCCTGTATGGCCATGACTGTATTGCAAAGTACAATTCCAGCATCATTTTCAAATTTGCTGATGTCACAACCATTGTAGGCCTAATTTCAGTCTACAGAAAGGAGGTCAGAGACCTATCTAAGTGATGCTATGAAAACAACCTAGTATCTGCAGGTTACTAAATTTTAAGTAGTTCCATCCATCTCAGGTACTGGCAACTTTACTGTTAACTTCTGCCACACTGGCACTTGCCACCTTCACTGTTACAATATTACAACTTTTTTTTAAGCAATATATTTATTGAATTTTGTTTGCAAATTACATCAAAACAAGTAATAGCACAGTGCAGCAAACATTTTCACCCTACCCCCCCCCATAACCCTGTCCCTATAACAAGTAATACAATTCAAAGCAGGGTTAAAGAAGATAATAAAGATAAAAATTCAATTAATAAAAATAATAAAATAAAATAATAATAACAATAATTTCTTTCACAGACTGATTAGAGGGTGTGGTTTTTTTTCAGTTGCTTTTACGCATATAAACAGTCAGATAGAGTTGTTCTACTCCCCCAGAGCTTGTTCTTGATTAAGCAAGTTACCAACATTAGTATTACGTCTTAGGGAGTTCAGAAACAATCCCCAGATTTTATCAAAAACACTTTGTTTACATCTAACAATATACATTATCTTTTCCATTGACATGTTTGAGGCCATTTCTTTAACCCACATACCAATTCTTGGTCCATCAACACTTTTCCAATTAAGAGCAATTACACGTTTTGCTTGTAATATACACATATCTATAAATCTGAACTCATTGCTATGTAAATGTGGGGTGGTAGGATATAAACCAAGAATAAAAAGCTTTGGACTCAATGGTCATTTCTTTGACAAAATTTGATCAATCATATCAACAACATCTTGCCAGAAGGTTTTCACTGCCACACATTCCCATATACAGTGAAACAGCGTCCCCCTTGCCTCACTACACTTAATACAGGTATCAGGAATATTGTCATTAAACTTGTGCAATTTAACAGGAGTTATATATGTACGCATCAGCCATTTATACTGTAGAAGCTTTAGGTTGCTGCTAACTATCTGTCTCTGGGCCTCTTTACATGCCTCACTCCATTCTTCTAAAGATATTTCCTCCTCTATATCTCCCTCCCATAATCTCAGTTTTGTCTCTGATGATTCATCAGATCCAGATACAAATAAGTCATACATAGTTGAAATTAAACCTTTATCATAACAGTGTTTTGTGACTGCAACTTCTAATATAGAAATAGTAGGAATGTCTAATGAATGGCTTTGACAGGATGATATAAAACTCCTTAGCTGAAGATATTTGAAAAAATGATTCCTTGGAATGTCATACTTGGTAGATATTTCCTCAAAGGACATGAATACTTCATCCTCCTCCCTGTACATGTCTTGCACTTTCCTTAACCCCTTTTCAGCCCATAATTTAAATCCCCTATCATTTTGCCCTAGTTTGAAATTGGCATTACCCCAAATAGGACTGAAGCGTGACCGGGACATATTTATATTCAAATACTTACAAGCATCGAACCAAACATCAATCATATTCAATATTATAGGGTTGTCTGTATTTTTCTTCAGATATTTACGGTCTGCTGAATACAAATACAGGTGCAATGGTAAGCCTGGTTTAACAGAGCAGGCTTCCAGATCAATCCAAGCTGGGGGACTTCCAGATGAGAAGTAAAACATAATCGACCTTAATTGTGCTGCCCAGTAATACCATTGGATATTTGGACATTTCAGGCCTCCTCGATCATATGGTAGATAAAGTAAAGATAGACGTAATCTAGGACGTTTATTTTGCCAAATAAAGTTGGTAAACAGTTTCTTGATTTTCGTGAACAAAGATGAAGGAGGGGGTAGGGGGATATTCTGGAACAAATAAAGAAATTTGGGAAGTATATTCATCTTTAGGATATTAATCCTGCCGATCATTGAAATAGGTAAGGATGTCCAACGCTCTATCGAAGCAATACTAGCGTCCAGGATGGGCTCATAATTTGACTGAGCAATCTTATTCACCTCAGGGACAATTTTTATTCCCAGATATGTAAATGTGTCTGTTGGGTTGAAGGTAGAAGCATAAACAAGACCATTCTTCCTCTCTGTTTCATTCAGTAACATTATAGATGATTTGGAGTAATTAACTTTATAACCAGATATTTTCCCAAATGATTCAATAAGGCTTAGGAGCGCTGGGATAGATCTATGCAGATTTTTAAGCATTAATATCACATCATCGGCGAAGAGTGCTACCCTGTGCTCCAGATGTCCCTCTCGAATTCCATAAATATCGCTGTGTGTCCTCACCGCTATAGCAAATGGTTCTATCGCTAGGATAAAAAGTAAAGGCGATAAAGGGCTCCCTTGAGGGCAACTTCTACAAATGTTAAAAGGTTTAGAAACCTTACTATTCGTCAAAACTTCTGCAGTAAGCCCTGTACAAAGCAATCTTACCCATTTGATAAATGTATCCCCAAGGCCAAATCGTGTTAACACTTCAAACAGATAAGGCCATTCAACACGGTCGAGGGCCTTCTCTGCATCAAGTGAAAGTAAGGCCGTGTCAGGCGCCTCCCCCTGACTGTATAAAATATTGAGCACTCGTCTAACGTTATGAAAACCCTGTCTCCCTTGAATGAATCCGTTCTGGTCTTCTCCCACTACTCTAGGTAGAAGATCCTCCAATCTTCTTGCAAGAATTTTACAGAGTATTTTTGTATCAGAATTTAGGAGACTAATTGGACGCATATTTTCACATTTTGTATTTGGTTTCCCCGGTTTTGGGAGTAAAGTGATTAGGGCGCCCCTCATAGATGTAGGGAGAGGACCATTCTCAAAGGATTCCTGAAACATCTCCAAGAGGGGTGGTATTAATTTGGTTTGAAATTTTTTATAAATGTCTATAGGGATGCCATCTGGACCCGCTGATTTTCCAGCCTGCATACACCCAATTGCTTCTGCAATTTCCAATGCAGTTACATCTTGATCTAATACTCTACTTTCCTCTTCCGAAATTTTAGGAATATTAAGATTGTCTAGGAATTGTGTTTGCGTGTCCAGATTAGGAGAGCACTCAGAGCTGTATAATTTCCTGTAGAAGTCTCTAAAGGCTTCATTAATCTCTGTTGGGTCCACTATAGTTCTACCACTTGGGACTTCAATACAATTAATAGACCTTTCTGTTTGTTGTTGTTTAATGCGCCATGCTAGAAGTTTTCCGGGCTTTTCCCCCTGATCATAGTAGGACTGTTTGAGTCTCATTAAATCAGCAGCCGCTTTATTAGCTGCCAGTTCATTGTACTGTGCTCTAAGCAGTAGCAGTCTTGTATGAACATCTGTAGGTGTATTTCTATTATTATATATTTCTGTTTCCAGTTTTTTAATTTCCTCATCTAATGTCTTCATTTCAAGTCGTGTAGCCTTTTTCTTGGAACTAGTGAAGGAAATGATTTGGCCCCTGATAAAGGCTTTGAAAGCCTCCCACCTTGTGCTAGCAGAAGTCTGGGACTTGTTACATTCAAAATACAGGTCAATCTGCTTATCTAAGAAATCTATGAATGTAGGATCCGCAAGCCACCCCGGTTGAAAACGCCATCTCGGGGGGTCGCACACTAAGTTATTATCTTCATAGGTCAAGGATACTGCAGCGTGGTCAGACAGAACTATACTACTATAATGACATTCATCTATTTTGGAGACAAGTAGCGCTGAAACCAAAAAGTAGTCTATGCGTGAGTGAGTTCTATGAGTACCGGAATAGCAGGAATATTCTACTGCGTTCGGTTTACCATGCCTCCAAACATCAAACAAATTTAATTCCTTCATAAAATGGTGTATCGTCTTTCTGGACTTACTGTGGGTATCATCTAAACCAGTTGACCTGTCTTTTGAAGGATCTAACGTACAGTTAAAGTCGCCAGCTATTATGTATTTCCCAGGATGATTTGAAGCAGTCAAAAACAGACTATTATAGAATTTAGAGTCATCTTCATTGGGGCCGTAAACATTTATCAAAGTTAAGGTTTCAGATAATAACCTACCCTGGACTATAATATACCTCCCTGCAGGGTCCTTAACTACATGCTGTACCCGTAATGGAACCGATTTATGAATTAGTATCATAACCCCTCTAGCATGAGTGGTGTAAGGAGCAGACAACACTTGACCCTGCCATCGTCTTGCTATTTTGGGAACGTCCTCATCCACCATGTGTGTTTCTTGTAAAAAAACGATTTTTGATTTCAAGGATTTTATCCTGCTCATTACCTGCTTCACTTTTGTGAGTTTGATCAAACCCCTACAATTCCACGAAGGAAATTTTACCTTGCAACTCTCTGACATTGATTCCGGTATGTTATATTAGGAACCGTAGTGAAGAAGTACTTTGACAAACCACACCCACTGATGAAAGAATAAATAATAAAATGAAACCACAACAACCCACTCTCAACCCCATACGAACCTAAAGTCCATGAACTCTGGACATCCCCTCCCATCCCACGTTTAACTACCGCTAAAACGAGTTTCTCTAACTTTTCTTTTCTTCTCGCTCTAGCTCGCTATCTTACGTTTTCTAAATACTAATCACACATAACATCATTAATGAACTGTTCAACGCCAACAACATGTAGGCATATATAAAATTAACCATCCGAGCACATACACAAACCTGGAACCCGTGCATGCAGACTGGAAGACGAGGAGAGGGAAAAGTCTGTAGCCTGGTCACAAGAGTCCGCGATGCATTGGGCCTTCCTTCCTCCGACAGGCGCATAAACCGATGATGACTCTCTCTGTCCCTTAGGTCTAGGCCTACTTGGATGTGCCCATGTCATTTCGGCTGGTGCTTGGACATTGTCTCTCATTCAGGGTTAAGTGCATTTCACAAAAGCTGAATAGTCTAGCTATAAACCAGACTCCGTCCTGTCCAGGTAGAAAAATAAAGTCTAAACAAAAACAAAATGGCGACAGCCCGAACACGTAGCTACATCTTTCGTGTAAATGGAAATAAAATAAAATAAAGTGAGCTTAATAGCCTACTGCATCAGTCCTTATCCGAGGGATTGAATAAACCGCTCCACTTCTGCCGGGGTTTGAAAGGTGTGGGGTCTCTCGTCGTGTGTTACCAGGAGCCGGGCTGGAAAGATGATTCTTGTTTCAGTAGGCTATCTTATAAAGAATGACACACACACGACTTGCTCAGTGCAGCCAAGTATATTCAAAGTGATGTAACATGTTCCTGAGCGCGGGTCATGTGTATCTAAGGTAAACTAGTGGATAGCCGATGGCATCGATCTATCTAGACCCGTAACATCCTCCTTTTCCAAGTATAAACACATACACATGAAGTTAGTGCAAAATAAAATAACTTTCATATACGAACAACCAATAACAGTGCAACAGCAGTAAATCTCTTCATATCCCATACCAGTGTAATAACCACAGTAGCGTATGATAACATTTCTCCTCTTTTCCCCCTCTCTCCCACATAGCAACCATCAACATTATTCAGATTACATAGTGAGTTTCAGTGGAGTTTTAGACAGCCGTCCAACCCTTGTGTAAGTGTGTCCATCCGAACGCGGAGCGCCAACAGGAGTAGATGGCGCCTTGGGCATGGACCTGATGGGGCTCGGCTCGAACACAGCCTGAGGGGTCTCAACGACAGTTTCTGTAGCTGGATCCCCGTCCGGTGTGTGTGCCGCAGCGGGTTCAACAGGATCGTGCGCGGCTCGTGCAGCTGGCTCAGCCACTCTGAGATCGATCCTGTTACGACGGTACAGGGGGCCATCAATGTCCACAAGATAAGACCTCGGCGAAACTCTGCGGAGACAAGTTCCGACTCTCCAGCGGCCAGTGTTATCACCTGGCAGGGGCTTCATCCGTACGACTTCCCCAATTTCAAGTGCCGGCAATTCACGGGCAGATCTGTCATAGAAGGATTTGGCGAGTTGCTTCCTGTGGCGCAGCTTTTCAGTGACGCCCACGACAACAGCTGGTTCCAGGAGCTTGCTTGCCGCCGGGATGGACGTCTTCAACCGGCGGGACATGAGGCGATGTGCTGGGCTGCTGCCCATGTTTTCCGTAGGTGTATTCCTCCAGTGAAGCACGGCTTTCCAGGGGTCTTCACCATCATGCGCGGCCTTACGCAGAAGATTTTTTACAATCTTCACGGCCGACTCGGCCTTGCCATTCGCTTTCGGGTGTCTGGGAGAGGAGGTCACGTGCTCAAATTCCCACTCAGAAGCGAACCGTGTGAACTGAGCTGTGAACTGAGGGCCGTTGTCTGTAATAACCTTCTCTGGCTGACCATGTCAGGCGAACTGTGCCTTACATCGCTTGATGACTGTCTCTGCAGACATGTCGGGTAGAAGCTCAATCTCCCAAAAATCGGAATAGTGGTCGACTATTAGGAGATAGTCTTTCTGTCTGAAGCTGAATAGGTCCATGCTCAAGACCTGCCATGGCCTGGTTGGTACTTCGTGAGAGAGCATGGTCTCCTTTTGCTGATTGTGGGCGTACACATTGCAGGTCGAGCAGCTGCTTACAAAGTCCTTTATCTCTGACTGCATGTTGGGCCAGTACAATGTCTCTTGAGCGTGTCGGTAGCATGCATCACCCCCTATGTTACTTGAATGTATGCGCGTCAACATTTCTGGGCGGAGTGACTTTGGGATGATGACTTTTTGCCCCCGGAACAGAACTCCGTTCTGCACACTGATTTCATCCCTGAAGGGCCAGTACTCCCTAGCGATGAGGGGCGCTTCCTCCTTTACATCTGGCCAGCCCACGAGAACAGTGTTCTTCAGTGCCTGTAAGCATTCATCTCTGTCGGTGTGTCGTCTGATCTGTTCCAGCCGCTGGTTAGTCACATTCAGGTACTCTGCCTGGTTCACGTGCTGTATGTCTTCCTGCTCTTGTTGCAGAGAGCAGATAGCGTGTCGCTGATATGCAGTCCCTCTGCCGGAGCATCCAGCCGTAGCTCTGCTGAGCGTGTCGCTTATGAACATCTCTGGGCCTGGTTTGTAGATTACCCTCAGGTCGTAGTTCTGCAGAGTCATGAGCATGCTCTGGAGTCTCTTGGGCGCATTGAGAAGTGGCTTGCTGAAAATAGAGATCAGAGGCTTATGGTCCGTCTCTGCTGTGATTGGGTCGCGGCCATATAGGTAATGGTGAAACCTCTGGCAGGCGAAGACGATACTGAGACACTCCTTCTCAATTTGTGCATAGTTTTTTTCGGTGGGGGTAAGAGCCCTCGAGGCAAATGCGATGGGCTGACCTTCCTGCATGAGACAACAACCGAGACCGCTCTGGCTGGCGTCGCTCTGGATTGCGATTGGCTTAGTTACATCATAGTAGCGCAGGACGGGCATGGCTGTCGCCAGCGCCTTAAGCTCATGAACCGCCGCCTCGTGCTTAGGCAGCCAGTGCCAGGGTGTGTCCTTGTCCAACAGGCGTCGCAACGGCTCGCAGACAGTAGATAGATGAGGCATGAACTTGGCTAAATAGTTAGCGAAGCCAATGAGACGCTGCACGCCCTTGGCATCTGTTGGGTTCGGCATGTCAATAATGGCTCTCACCTTCTCTGGATCGGGCTTCAGTCCAGCAGATGAGAGAATGTGGCCATGAAACTGCACCTCAGCCACCTTGAACTGCAACTTCTTCAGGCCGAGGCGAAGCTTGACCTCGCGGCAGCGTTCCATCAACGCCGCAAGCTTGACGTCGTGGTCGTCCCCAGCCTCCTTGTCTGTGTCCCCGCAGCCGACGACCAGGATATCGTCTGCAATGGGCTCAACGCCCTTCAGACCGGCGAGGAGCTCGTGCTGCTTGCGCTGATATACCTCGGGCGCCACCGATACTCCAAATGGTAGCTTGAGCCACCGCTTCCTCCCCCAGGGGGTCCAGAAGGTGGTCATGAGGCTACTCTCATAGTCCAGTTTGCATTGCAGGAATGCATCCCGAGCGTCCACTAACGTGAAGACTCTGGCCTTGGGCAATTTATACAAAATGTCCTCCAAGGTAGGCATGATGTAGTGAGAGCGCTTTAGGGCTTTGTTCAATGGTTTAGGGTCAATGCATATTCTCAGCTTCTCCGGTTTTTTAACAATCACCATGTTGCTGATCCAATCTGTAGGATCTGTGACAGGCGCAAGGTGGCCGTCAGCCTCGTACTTGTCCAGCTGGGCTTTGACTGCTGCTTTCATTGCGATTGGGACATTGCGAGGGGCACTCTGTACTGCAGCAACACTAGGATCAAGGTCAAAATGGACCTCCCCAGGCACGGATTCCACAGGGGAGTTGAACACGTCACTGTATCTGTTGATAAGCTGTTCTTTAGTTAGGGCTCCTGGTTGTGTGTGTTCCATTTTGAGCACATCCTCTGGAATTGTGAAATGCATGAGCCCTAAGCGTTCACAGGTGGAGCCTGACAGAAGAGGATGTTGGCTGGTCCTCACTATTTCGAATGAGAGCTTGTGTGTTTGGCCTCTCACAGTACAGTCAGTCTCAAAGGTGCCCATAGAGCTCAGTGTTTCCCCCGAATACAGCTTCAGTCTGGTGTCACTCGGGCGGAGAGGTGTGTTTGGGGCCAGCCTTTTCTTGTCTTGAAAGCCCATTACATTGCAGGTGGCTCCAGAGTCCAGCTGACATTGTTGTGGCTTGTCGTGGAGTTTCAGAGTCACAAACCACTTCTTTCCTTTGGTGTGCACTGCGCCGATTGACTCAAACATGTACAGATCATCTGCACCATTACTATGCTCTGGGGGTTCTTCTGTGTATTCCACACAGTTTACCTTGCCCTCAACATGCCCCTTTTTGCTCTTTAAGCACACTTTAGAAAAGTGATTAAGTGTCCCACATGACCTACATTGTTTCCCGAAGGCCGGGCAATGCTCTCTGCCCCTTGAATGCGAGCTGCCACAATATTTGCAATTGCCTGCATCTCCTGCTGTTCTGGGTGGATTGCTCTGTTTCCATTGGTTTTGTCTGGGTTGCCTAGCAACGGCATGCACTGCCTCCGGCTGCGGTGTTGTTGCAAACTCCATTGCTCTCATACGGATGTCAGTTTGCTCTGCTGCGCGACACATGTCAATAGCTGTGACCATGTTCAAATCCTTCTCTCTCAACAGCCTGCGCCTAACGGCCTCGCTTGCAACTCCCAGGACTATCTTATCACGGATCATTTCATCTTTCAACTGTCCATACTCACAGGTTGCTGCCCTCTCTCTCAGTCTCGTCACAAAGGTATCAAACGATTCTCCTTCCTCCTGCTTGCCACTCCCGAAAATGTACCTCTCGTATATTGTGTTTTTTGCTGGCTTGAAGTATTTCCCCAACTCTCTCAGTATGGCGTCAGGATCCCCTTGATCATCTTCTGAGAGGTTCAGATTGTGGCGGTAAATATGCCTGCATTCACTTCCCATCACACTTCTTAGAGTAGCCGCTTGTATTTTCTTGTCCTTGCCAAGTATGCCCGTGACGAGGACGTAGTCTTCATATTCGGCCCGAAAAATGTCCCAATTGACACTCCAATCGCCTGTGAAGCTCATCGGGGACGGTGGTGGAATATTCACGTTAGCTGCCATTGTATGTGATGCTATCGGCGCCGGTAATGCTAGCGTTAGCTCCTCTGTGACAACGTCTTCAGCAGAAGTACTTTGCTCTGAATCGGAATCCTCCGACATGTGACCTACTCAGGCCTACAAACTTAAACATGCGAGCTAGTAAAATAAGAAATAAGTTCTCCGACTTCTGGCACCATGTTTCAGTAGGCTATCTTATAAAGAATGACACTCACACGAGTTGCTCAGTGCAGCCAAGTATATTCAAAGTGATGTAACATGTTCCTGAGCGCGGGTCATGTGTATCTAAGGTAAACTAGTGGATAGCCGATGGCATCGATCTATCTAGACCCGTAACAATTCTGTGCTTGTGGATCCCCTGGTCTCTCAGCTTCTTCCGGACCTGGTCATAGTCGCGCTGCATCTTGTGCACCCCAGCAGAGAGGTCGATGTGAAAACGGACCGGCGTGTTCTTGTAAAGGACCTGTCCCTTGGTTTTGGCTGCCTTTAGTACTCGCTCCCTGTCCTTAAAGTTCAGGAACCTCATGATCAATGTCCTTGGACGACCCGTGCGAGAGTCTACCGGAGCGCCGATTCTATGAGCCCGCTCCACCACCAAACCCTCCCGCGGATCCATGTTCAGAGCCTCCGGCAACCACTTCTCCAGAAATGCAGGTGCATCCTGGCCGCCTTCTTTCTCCGGTAGGCCCACCAACCTTACGTTATTTCGCCGACTCCTGCATTCCAAGTCCTCCACTTTGTCAGTAAGGCTTTTGACGGTGTTTTCCAGCGTGCTAACTCGGGGTGTTAGCTGCTTAACGTCGTCCTCCACGTCAGAAATCCGTTGCTCGGCCTGTTCCATGCGGCCCGTGCATTCCTGTATTTGTTTCTTTACATCCGCAATTGTCGCTTGCACTCCATCTATTTTCTTGTAAAGTCCACTTTTCAAAGACTGTATGGCTTTCATGATATCTAGGTTGCTATTCTTATCTGTGTCTAACATTTCGTCATCTTCCTCGTGGTCGTCTCCTTCGTTAGCCATATTTTCAACCTGCATGGCGTCGCTAACCTTCTCGGCCTCTTCCTCGTGTCGCGATTTCCTTTTCTCCTTCTCTTTTTCTCTCTTTGCCTTTTCTTTCGGGTTTTTCCCTGACATCTTAGTTCTGGGTACTCTTATACACGTATTGCGTGACTTTAGACAAGATTCGGATTAGTATTGTAGGATTAATTTACACGGTAGCTGCAGAGCTTGAGATGTGCGACCCCCTAGTCCCTCGCCATAACCGGAAGTCACAATATTACAACTTGCAAAGAATTCTAGTACTTTGAATATTATATACTATTGCATTTTCTCCTATACCTAATCAACTGTATCTATGTATATGTTCTAGTTTCTATATTACTTGTTTAAGAGATATTACTATTTCACATCTGTTGCTCCTGCTGTTCCCTTTTTAATATGGAACTGATTGCAGCATTATTCATAACTTAACTTATTTATAATCTAGTACACTGTCCAACAAAGCAGATTCAAATTTTGCACTGACTCTTTTTCCACATGTATCCTATTCTTGCACTTTGATATCCCTAAGTACTTGCATAACTACTTTTATTTTCCACTTGTTCGCGAGCGAGCAAAACAAGTATGTCATTATTGGAATTCATGTAAACTTGCCTTTCCTATACGACAAATAAACGTGAAACTGAAACTTAAATGCTGCTACTTTGCACACATTCCATACACTTTTAACAGTTACTGTGTTAATAGTTTTTATAGCTTAGGATTGTTTCTGTTTTGCATTATTGTTCTTATTGCCTGTTACTAGAAACAGCCACAATAATTTCTATGCCCAGTTTTACTGTGAGCTGTGCCAATGATAAATAAATACTTTGACTTTCATCTGCTTATGTGGGTTCAACAAAGGCTGTACGCTTGCTCACTCATGGTTAGTAAGTTATATAGTACAGTCATGACCAGTCTGTGTCTGTTTTCCAAGGATGTTATTTAACTGAGGACTTATTTTTCTGCAGATCTCTGCTGAGAAGCACATGCCATGGTTTCAATAAATCCATCATCACACAGGCCAACACTCCACTGGGGTCAACGGTTGTGTATGACGGGGAAAAGAGAAAACCCTTCATAGTGACCCAGAAACTCTTCAGCGTCTTTGCAAAGGTGTTTATCATTTTCTTGCCAACATTATTTTGAATTGTAATTGTTTCATTGTAAAAGTGTTCAGCTTTTTTTGTACTCACATTTTTATTTTACATCATCACCCTGATGATCCTGCAGCATCAAGCAGCCACTCTGTTCCTGTATATTGCACAAAAACGGCATGTCCATTTACATGTTAGTTGTTTTGAAATATAAGATTACATGTTTTGTCTCCAAACAAGTATTGGGACTCTCAAAATATTTTGACTTAAGAACCACCTAAGTCAGTGAAACACCAGTGCTAGATAGCCACAGTATGAGAGATGTTCTATTACCATTGAAACTCCTTCAACAAATGGACAAAATGGATCGATTTTCAATGAACAGTTTCCTTATCCTAGATTTACTGGACGGATTCCTCTCAGGGTTTCAGTCATTCATAATAATAATAATAATAATAATAATAATAATAATCGCTGCAGAACAAAGAAGTTTATTTGATGAATAATCCATCAAATAGACTTCTATCTCATTCTAACCCTAGGCCCAAGGGATGGGCCCAGTTATTATGTTGTATAATTGCATGAAGTTAAAGAAAATTTGTATAATAATAATAATAAATTAACATTACCGTTCATTTGTATTTTATCTTGCACTGAATGCCATGCAATATTGCAATCTCAACCACATTTTTCTGATAGACAAGCTTGTACATATAACATACTACATATACTGTGTATACACAAAAGTTAAGGGGAGAACTTCAAGATATAAATCTACTGTAAAATGTCTCACTGTGCATGTATATATTCCTTCTTTGACACTATAATTATTTTTAGCCTTTGCATAAAACATAATGAACAAAATATTAAAGGTCCACTAAAGTGAGTTATTAGGCAAAAAAGAGGTGTATTTAAAAAATGAGTACATATTTATTAAATACAATTTAAATAATGTACATTTACAGTAAAAGACTGAACATGTTTTGTAGGTTTACAATATGTTAGACTAAACAATTTTTTTCCAACATAGCTCAGGTCCCCGTCATGGAGACCACAATGTTCAGACAAGAGTCACCAGAAGGGCTTAAGCCCAATTTATACTCTAAATGTCGGCTAGCAGACAGATGTCTCTCGACAATTTTGACGTCATGAGAGACACTTTTTGTGTCTGCCAGGGCTGTCGTGTACACGACACATTTTCTTATGTCGCAGACTCGCGCACATTATGTCACTTAGCTGTGATTGGATTGTTGGATTGAAGGGACGAGGCGTTCGAGCGTTGCCATGGTTTTGCTTGAAGGGCGTTGTTTACATTGCGCGCGCTCATTCATAAAAAGAACACTCGCTACTGTTTACAACACAGCGCGCGACGCGAAACGTTTCCATAGATACCAGGAGACAGTCAGAAACATTGCGACAAGCATAAACGCAACAACTCGAGAGACACTTTTTTGTCTGCCGGGAGACATTTGTCTGATAGCCGACATTTGGAGCATAAATTGGGCTTTACTCACCATAGAAAAATAATTTTAATTCTATTTTATTCTAATTTATTTCTTATAAAAAAAATCCACCAAGCATCGGTCCCATGCTGCCACCTGGCTCCTCCCCACCATTTCCTCCTCTCATGATCTCATGACTCCAAATGGAAAGGATTCAATTGTCTATGAATAGAAAAGGGTGAGCCCTGAACTACCTGCTGGGTTCAAGAACAAACTACCATCCATCCGTTAACTTAACTGCTTATCTTGCTTTAAGGGTCGCGGGGATGCTAAGTGCGTGCCTGCTGCAGCAAGGACAGTCAGTGGCATATGCATCCAGAGCCCTAACACAGGCTGAGTGAGTGCAACTATGCGCAGATTGAAAAAGAATTGCTTGCGGTCGTGTTTGCGACATGAAAATTCCACCAATACGTGGTTGGTGTACATATGGTGGTGTAGTCAGACCACAAGCCTCTGGAGGCTATATTCACAAAGCCATTAGGACAGGCACCTGCCAGACTACAACGAATGCTGCTACAGCTTCAGCGTTACGATCTCCACATCAACTACACGCCTGGAAAGGAAATGCCAAAGAATCAGAAGGAGCCACTGAAATGCCACGAGCTGCCAGAGCTACCATAGTAGAAAGTAGGTGTGGACATTTTTGAGCTACAAGGCAAATCTTTCCTCCTCACAGTAGATTATTTCTCAAAATATCCTGAGGTCCACAAATGGGTAACAAAACAGCAAGCACAGTAATAGCAAAGTTGAAGGCTGTGTTTTCAAGACATGGTGTTCCGAAGGAAGTGGTGAGTGACCACATGCCATTCGCTAGTGATGAGATGAGTCAGTTCGCAAGTGACTGGGGCATAACATGGACATTCTCAAGCCCAGGCTATCCACAGTCTAACGGGATGGCAGAACGCACAATAAAGACCATTAAACTCATGCTAAAGAAGGTGAAGCAGACTAAAACAGACCACCACCTGGCTCTGTTGACTTTAAGGAACACTCCTCTGACTGGACTTGGGCTCTCTCCTGCAGAAATGCTGATGGGTCGGGTCCTAAGAAGCACATGCCAGGAGCCAGTGCTGTGCTCAAACCGAGGCATCCGGCAAGAGTCAAGCAAAGGCTACTTAACCTGCAACAAAGAAAAGGAGAGTACTACAACCAACATGCAAGACCTCTCTCTGTGCTTGTCAGTATAGAGACTCCACAAGGCTGGAAACCTGCCCTGGTAGAACAGAAGAGACAGGAGCCGAGGTCATATAATCTTGTGACGGCTGCAGGACAAAGGTACAGGAGGAATAGGAGGCACTTGAGAACAATTCAGAATGACACATACTGAAATAGAGGGCAGTAATGTCAGTGTCACTGAGCATCCACCTCAAAGTGAGCCTGCAGAACCACATGTACATGATACGACAAGAAATGTGGAACAACCAGTCAACTGTTCAGACACACAGGTCCAACACACCAGAAGGGGCAAGCTGGTAAAGCAGCCTACCAAATCCAGTGATTTTCAAATGGGTTAACAGTAAAAGTTATGCTCCAATGGAGGGTGATGTACTAGAAACTTCTGACCCCGGTGACAGTGTACAAAGACTAGGTACAAAGAGTGTACAGAGTTCTTAAGAAAAAGAAAAAAAAGGAAATGTAATGAATGTCTAGTATGAACAATGAATGTATGAAGAATGTAACACTGTACTGATGTCAAAAATAGATATAGTAAGCATTCAAAGCCAGACCTTTAAACAGTTCATAGTGGTCTTGTGGACAGTGTTATATCTCCATTTCGAAGTTTAAGAAAAGACGAACAAAGGCATGTGTTTCTTAATGCAGTAAGTTCAAACTGATAGATAGTGGAACAAACAAGTCTATAATGTGATTGTTTTGTTTTTTTGTTCTGTGGAAAAAGGGGGATGTAGTATATGGGTTTGAACATATACACGGAGTAATACGGTGGTGAGCCTATACTATAGGTAATACGACGAGAGGCCACTAGACGTGCTCTCAGGCGGATGTACGTAAGCAGAACTGAAGTCGGTTAGGATACGCATGCACGGTTGGTGTTCTTTGTTCCTGAATAAAGTTAATAAAAAAGGACTACCCGCCAGTGTCCTCATCAGTATAAATCACAATAACAATTAAGATGCCCAATAATGTGAGCAGATTATGTTTTAACGTTTTAACTACACTTTGTTTACATTAGGCATTCTAATGGCAATTATTATGGAAGTATTTTCCTTTTGCGGTTGCACCCGCAATTAGGCTACAATATTATTGTTTGCATTAAATAAAGAAAGAACAGTGTAATGTTAGTTTGTTGCATCCTCTTGAACACTCTCTTGTAACATTTTATAGGCGAATAATGGGCTACGTTTTACTTATCAACCTACAGTAATTACACAAATAAAAACAAAAGGCCTTCTAAAGCTATTGTAACAATAGGAACTATTGTTAGGAACCATTGTTTAGTTCCTTGTTTACACAGGGGTCGTTTAGGTTGTTGCACCTGGAATAACGGACCGAGCATGATGCATAACCTTACGTGCCGAAGTTATTATTAAAGTTTATAGCCCAGTGGGGTTGAAACGAGTTGTAACGTCTCATTAGTAGAAGGAAACAACACACTTTAACATGGTGGCAGCGGCGGACGACTCGGTTTGAAGTTTGGTGCGGAAAAGTTTCTAGGAGCGGGAGAGTGGTTAGTGTTCCTAAGCAACGTTCAGTATATGTTAGCATTAGCTGCTAGCGTGAGACTGCCGTGTGACATGGATGGGCTAAAACCACCGCAAACGTTATGTCTGGACTCAAGCAACCTTTCGAGGACATGGAAGGCCTGGAGGGACGAGTTTGCTCTGTATGTGGATTTAGCCATGGCTGACGCCGATGACAAACAGAGGGCGAAACTTTTCAGCTATCTTGTCGGGGAGAGCGGCAGGGAACTTATGGACACGTTACTGGGCGACACACCGAAGGATGCATGGAAGTTAGATGATGTTATCAAGAAGTTTGATGATCACTGCGACCCCAGCGTTAACGAGACTGTGGAACGTTATCGTTTTTTTACAAGAAACCAGGGCACCAGTGAAAATATAGACCGTTATGTCATGGAACTGAGAGTGTTGGCAAGAACATGCAACTTTGGGACAGTGAGAGACTCGCTCATTCGGGATCGGATTGTGTGTGGAGGTAACAACACAATCGTAAGAGAAAGACTGCTCCGAGAGAAAAACTTGACACTGGACACATGTTTGCAGCTGTGCAGAGCCGCTGAGCTCTCAAAGGACAATGTGAAAACCATCTCGGGATCGATGGTGGAAGAGGTACATGCAGTGCAAGGAGCACAGTATCGGAAACAGACGAGCAACACTGTGGAGTGCAGATATTGTGGAAAAACGCATGAGAAAAGTAAACAAAAGTACCCAGCGTTTGGGAAGAAGTGCACAAAGTGTGGAAGAGAGAACCACTTTGCAGCAAAATGCAGAGTAAAACCGGAACTAAGGAAAAAGAAATATGTGAGTAAAATAACAACTGAATCTGAGAGTGATGAATATGAAGATATTATCACCTGTGTAAAAGAAACTGAGAAAATGAAGAAAACTCAGCTTCTCTATGCTGGCATGCTTCTAGGCAAGGACATGATCAAATTCCAAATAGACTGTGGGGCCAGTTGCAATATCATCCCAATTAACCTGCTGAATCCAGATGCCAAATTAGAACACACGAAGCGTGTACTAGTAATGTACAATAAAACCAAATTAAAACCACTGGGAAAATGTAAAGTGAAAATAAGAAACCCGAGAAACAACAAGCTATATCGCTTAGAGTTCCAGGTGGTGAATGCAGCTGGTACAGTGCCTCTGCTGGGTAGGAGAGCCAGTGAAGCCATGAAATTGATAAAAGTGCAATATGAAAACATCATGACAATAGACAGTATTGTCACAACAGAAACAACAACAGGACAGTGGATAATGGGACAAATTAAAGATGAGTATGCTGATGTGTTCATTGGCGATGGCTGCCTCGAGGGAAAATACAAAATAGAGGTGGACAGCACAGTGAAACCAGTACAGCTGCCAAAGAGGCGGTTCCCAGTCGCCATGATGAAACCACTGAAGGACGAGCTACAGGACCTACAGCAAAGAGGGATCATAACACCTGTGGAATGCAGTACAGATTGGATCAGTGCAATGGTGGTGGTACAGAAACCAAGTGGGAAACCAAGAGTGTGTATCGATCCCAAGCCTTTGAACAAAGCTCTAAAGCGCAGTCACTTCCCACTGCCAACCATTGAGGACATTTTACCGGACTTGTCAAAAGCAAAAGTGTTCACAGTGTGTGATGTCAAGAGTGGATTCTGGCATGTGCAGCTGGAGGAGGAGTCCAGCTATTTAACAACATTTGCCACTCCATTCGAACGTTACAGGTGGCTGAGGATGCCAATGGGGATAGGTCCGGCCCCAGAAATCTTTCAGAGAAAGCTCACACAAGCGCTGGACGGTGTACCGGGCTTGTACATTATAGCTGACGATGTACTGATCACAGGCCAAGGGGAAACACAGGAGGAAGCTGAGCGTGACCATGATGGAAAACTGAGACTGTTTCTTGAAAGATGCAGACAAAAGAACATCAAGCTGAACAAAGACAAATTCAAGCTGAGACAAAAGGAGACCACATACATTGGACACCGCCTGACGGCTGATGGACTCAGGGCGGATCCAGAGAAAGTGCTTGCCGTTGAGAAGATGCCGGCACCGACTGATGTGAAAGGAGTGCAAAGGCTGCTAGGTATGGTAAATTATCTAGCCAAGTTTTGTCCCCACCTCTCAGACCAGTGCATAGTGTTGAGAGATTTGACACACAAAAACAGGGAGTGGAACTGGACAGCACAGCATGAGGAGGCTTTCCTCAAATTGAAAGAGACTATAGCAAAGGTCCCAGTACTGAAATATTACAACCCAGATGAGGAACTCACAGTGCAGTGTGACGCTTCAGACACAGGTTTAGGTGCAGCGCTCATGCAGATGGGTAAGCCAATAGCATTTGCAAGCAGAGCACTCACTCAAACAGAGCGTGGGTATGCACAAATAGAAAAGGAGTTCTTAGCAATGGTTTTTAGCATGGAAAGATTTCACCAGTACACATACGGCCGAAAAGTGACGGTGCAAAGTGATCACAAGCCGTTGGAAACAATAGTGAGAAAACCTCTACTAAGTGCACCCAAAAGGCTGCAGGGAATGATGCTGTGCATACAAAAGTATGATCTAGATGTAGTATATGTGCCAGGTAGAGACATGCTGCTAGCAGACACTCTGAGCAGAGCTTATCTTCCTGAGAGTGCACCGGATGCAGAACTAGAGACTGTCAACATGGCACAACACTTACCTATCGCAGCAGACAGGCTACATGATATACGATCTGCCACAAAAGAGGATGAAACACTGCAGCTTCTCATCAAAATGATGCAGCAAGGATGGCCTGACGATAAGTCAAAAACACCAAGGGAAATCAAGCCCACTTCTCATTCCAAGAGGAGTTAAGCCACCAAGATGGAATAGTGTTCAGGAGTGAGCGCGCTGTCATCCCTGATGCATTGAGGAAAGACATCACTTGCCGCCTACACGCATCACATCTGGGTGTGGAAGGATGCCTACGGAGGGCTAGGGAGTGTGTTTATTGGCAGGGCATGAACGACCAAATAAAATCATATATAGCAAAGTGTGACATCTGCAGATCAATGGACATTAAACAACAAAAAGAAACACTAATGTCACATGATGTGCCAAGCAGGCCGTGGGCAAAGGTGGGCACGGATCTGTTCATGTTTGAAAACAAAGACTACCTCATAATTGTTGATTTTTTCTCAAATTTTTGGGAAATAGATTACCTGGCAGATACCAAGTCAACCACAGTGATACGGAAGCTGAAAGCTCATTTTGCCCGCCAAGGTATCCCAGATATTGTAATCTCGGACAATGGCCCACAGTATTCGTCACAAGAATTCCAGAATTTCAGTCGACTGTGGGGATTTCAACATAAAACCTCATCACCAGGTTACCCGCAAAGCAACGGCAAAGCTGAGTCAGCTGTTAAGACAGCAAAAAGACTCTTGCTCAAAGCCAAGGCTGCTGGACGGGATCCTTATCTCGCCCTTCTGGACCACCGCAACACACCATCACAGGGTACCGATACCACACCAGCACAGCGGCTGCTCAGTCGCCGTACCAAAATACTACTGCCAACCAAGGCAAGCCTGTTACAGCCGAAAGTTGTGCAGGTGAAACAGGATTTACAAAATAACCAACAACGGCAGAGGGCATACTACGACAGGTCGGCTAAAGACTTGGACACGCTTGCCCCAGGTGAATGTGTGAGAGTTCAGCCTCTCGCACCCCACACTGGCTGGAGAGTGGGCAAGGTGCTGAGGCCGGTCGATAGGAGATCCTATGAGGTCCAGCTGCACACGGGTGGTGTCATCAGGAGAAATCGCAGACACCTCAGGCATGCACCAGGGGCAATCTTCACTGACACTATGGACATGGAAATCAGCAGCCCCAGTCAGCCAGAGAGTGTTGAACCCGGACATTCAGAGAGTGTTCCTTCTCGCAGTGTCTTAGCAGGAAACAAAACCAGGGACACTGGTGACAGGGCCAACCCTGTTACCACCAGATCAGGCCGCTCTGTTGTGCAGCCGCAGCGATACAAAGACTTTGTGACCTCACATAGATGAATGGATCTGTAGCACTAATGGACTTTGGGGGGGGCATGAATGAAAAAGAAAAAAAAGTGAATCACAAATGTTGTGCAAATGTATTAAAGGTTCTAAAAAAAAAGAAGAAATTGAAAAGAGAAAGGATGTAACAATAGGAACTATTGTTAGGAACCATTGTTTAGTTCCTTGTTTAAACAGGGGTCGTTTAGGTTGTTGCACCTGGAATAACGGACCGAGCATGATGCATAACCTTACGTGCCGAAGTTATTATTAAAGTTTATAGGCCAGTGGGGTTGAAACGAGTTGTAACGTCTCATTAGTAGAAGGAAACAACACACTTTAACAGCTATCGAATTAATTGATTATGCGAGTTTCTTAAAATATCGTAAACATAGCTTCCTATCAATATGGAACTGCTGTAGCCTATAATCATAAAGAAATACAAACAAGAAATGTTCAAATAAAACACGGTAATAACGCTCGGTCAAAAGCTATGTTGCCATTTGCAAAGCCCATTCTCCTTCACCAACTAAAATGGTGTAAACTACTAATAAGACACATTAGTCCCTAGCTAACGGGTCTGACCCTTAAGCCGAGCGGTTAGTGATGTCGCCTTGTGGCGCATTACACTCCATATTGAATCCCGCACCGGGCAAGAAAATAACCGGTTACAATGGCTACGTCAATGATAAACAAAATATTATTCTCAGTAATAATATGTATAATTAATACATTATAATAACCAAATTAAAGATGTCCATTTTCAGGATTATGGCTTGCTCTAGGCTGTTTAAAAACTTTCAAGACAACGCAGATACTGTCTACAATCAGTGGCATTGCAAGATGGGGGGAGAGGGGGGCAGCCGCAGTTTCGCTCGCTTGAGTCATTTTTCCAGGACAGGAGAGAAATTCACACATTGGAAATAAAAAAACACAAAGAAACAAAAATTAACGCTTTCTCATCATTTCATTTCATTTTTTATTGGTCCCTTTTTTGGGGGGGAAGCTTGGCTTCTATGAATAATCATCCATTCAATTAGATTCAAAAAACTTGATTTCTCGCTGAGGGTAAACTAACCACTAACAACAAATATGGCACGACTAACAGCCATGATACAATTAGCTTACCACAGTCATTTGGCCTCTTTGAACACAGTTTTGTGTACCTTATGTTTATAACATAATATAAACAAGCACCGGAATACATGAATTGTCAACATTTGGCATTGACACATTTAGAACTTACTTGCGAAAGAGTCAACAAACGTTCAATCTTATACAGAATACGTTTTGGACGAGTTGCAGTTTGCAGCTCCGGATGCTAGGGGGCAGTGATCCCACTTGCCCTAGCCAAACTACGCCCATGATTCCAACATAGACTCATCCAGGCTATGATATCTAGAGCGAAATTCCTGGGTGGGATTACAGACATTAAAGCTTCTAAGAGCATTACATCTTAGGGTTATATCAGAAGTTCTGATGCAAGTATTTGTGCAATATAACTCGATGCATTATAGTTACATATCACTGTATTTTTTCTTGCCACATTTATTCAAATCGGCGAAGAATTATACCTTGCAGAGCGCTCACAAGCTCCATTAAATGGGCCAAAACCACAACGTTTGACCCATACAGCAGTCACATATTGAAATACTTTCAAATTTTTCCTCTGGCGCCGTGCACTGAACCATATCTATGCTATCACAATTTCAGGAGAGTCATCATGCTCATGAAATAATTCAGTTCAATTAATGCATTAAGGGGTAACGGCGACGTCTCAATCTTGTGAAGTCTGGGACTCCACATTTAGGGACTTGACAAGTGCAGGTTCAACAGCCATCAGCATAAGGTAATTTAACCGGACATCAGTCATGGTGGTCCTCAAGTAATCCTTTACTCGCTTCAGCACGGAGAAAACTCTCTCATTGGATGCAGTGGAGATTGGCAATGTTGCACAGCAATCTGGAATAATTTTTTCACCTCCGAGAATGCAATGGGTAATGTGCTCAACTTTGCGAGACCTGGCAAGATGCTTGTGTCATCCTCATTTTCATCTTTCTGCTCAAGTTCTATAAAGGCTTTGGCAGTTTGGCGCTGGGCCTGAAGCAATGTGACATCAATGTGCTTTTCATACATTTTAGCAAACTTTTCCATCTTACCCACATCCATATAATGGGGGGAAGAACGATTAAATACCTGGACTGCATCAATAAGCTCTTCATTCTATGTGAAGCGCCGCTCAAACTCAAAGATGAAGCGGTCAAGTACTTCAAAGTACAGTCTTTTCTCTTGGTCTTGGTGGTCATGTTTGTCTGAGGCCACTGCTAGACCCAACTATAAAACCTGACAGTGCTCTAGACACACTCCGTACTCGTGCAGGTCGTGGGGGAGGTGTATCGCACTGTATGCCCACTTCTCTGGCAACTGCCTTTGCACGGTTTAATGTGTTCTGCCATTCACTATCTGACCTCAACATCTCCAGCTGACATTTCGTGCTCTTAATAAGAGTAGCAGCTGTTGTGATGGAAATGTCTCTTGTCTGAAGCTGCTCAGACAGCCCATAAGTCAGGCTCAAGACTTTCTCTAGCGCATGGAAATGCACAAGAAAAGAGAATGACTGCATCTTCATCCTGAGCCCATCTGCTTCCACCGATCCCTCTGTATTGGTCTCGGAGGTGGTCACCAGCGCAGCTAATATAGCCTCATAGCGTAACTTAATTTTTTGCAATGCCCTATACCAGTACAACTATCGAGTTATACAAGTGCGCTCCAAGTTGAATACTTTCTGCCCTAACTCAGTCTGAGCCTTAATGAAAAGCATATGTCTGGTATTGTGGCGGACACTAGGGGCTATACCTCTCACCCAGCAGGACTGTGAGCTGGGGGCGTGGTTTACGTTCCCGGGCTCGCCGGTGCAGGGTTGTTCCTGCTGCAGTTGGTTTTTGGAGTTGAGGAATAAACATCAAACTCGCCTTGGTCTCCTGTGTTTTTTCTCATTCCTGCCACATTGGTGACCCCGACTTGAACATGTTTGGAGCAGAAGAGGAGTGTGAATCCACTTCGGCCACGCCGCCCCAACTCTCACAGCCGGCCGTTCTCGCCGCGGCTGTGAAACTCCCAGAGTTCTGGCAGAGCGACCCGGCTTCGTGGTTCCAGCATGTCGAGGCGCTGTTCCACCTGCGTGGAATCTCCGCGGACGACTCCAGATACTATTTGGTCGTCGCTGCGCTGGACCAGCAGTCCACACGCCGGGCCATGCAGCTGTTGCGCGCCCCTCCGCAACACCATAAATACGTCGCCCTCAAACATCTTCTGCTCCGGAGGTACAGCCTATCTACCGCAGAGAGGGTAGATAGAATCCTTTCCCTATCCGGTTTGGGCGACGGGGCGGCTGTGGATCTCATGGACAATATGCTGTCGCTGCTAGGCTCAGACGAAGGTGGGTTCCTTTTCCCGCACATTTTACTGCGCCAGCTCCCGTCTCCTGTGCGCGCGGCTTTGGCTAACTCCCCGTGTCTGGCCGCTGGTGACTGCCGAGGTTTGGCTGAGGAGGCCGATCGGGTCCTGCTGGCTACCAGACGGTTCTCTGTGCAGAGTGTGGCATCGGAGCCTCTGCAGCCGACGTCGGAGGACGCGGACCCGGCAGTGGTGGCTGAAGTGACTGCCCGGAGACGGCGCGGGAGAGGCCTCTGTTTCTTCCACCAGCGGTTCGGCGGCAAAGCGAGGCGCTGCGTCCCTCCGTGCACATTTGAGGCGGCGGGAAACTCCAGGGCCAGCGCTCAGTAGCAGCTGTGGGCGCTGGCGGACGTAGTGAGCTGCTCTTCATTAAGGACACGATGTCAGGAAGACGGTTTCTGGTGGACTCAGGCTCGCAAAAGAGCCTACTCCCTCCTGCTAAGACAGACAGGTCGGCCGAAGGCGGCGGCCCACAGTTAAGTGCAGCTAACGGTTCGTCCATTGCGACGTTTGGCACAAGGTTGGTGACTGTTTGCTTCCACGGGCGCCATTTTGAGTGGGACTTTGTAGTGGCCGCCATTACTGTTCCTATTATCGGCGCGGATTTTCTGTGTGCTAATGGTCTGCTGGTTGATGTTGCAAACCGCCGTTTAATAGATGCTGTGTCTTTCGCCACTGTTCCGTGCGAGACAGGGGGAGCCGGGCCGTTAACACACGCTAACTTTTTAGCATTAGGGGATGTTTTTCAACGTTTGCTGGCGGATTTGCCATCGGTGACTACACCTGCCTTTTCCACCATGGTTACTAAACACGGGGTAGAACATTTCATTCCCACTCTGGGACCGCCAGTTTTTGCGCGCGCGCGGCGCCTCGACGCGGTAAAATTGGCTATAGCTAAGGAGGAGTTCGCCATCATGGAGCGTCTGGGTATAGTGAGGCGTTCCAACAGCCCGTGGGCCTCGCCGCTTCACATGTGCCCAGGGCGGATGGGTCGTGGCGGCCTTGCGGCGATTTTCGCCGCCTGAACAACGTCACTGCCAATGGCCGCTATCCCATCCCACACATACAGGACTTTTCCATACGCCTGGCAGGTACCACTATTTTCTCTAAGGTGGACCTGGTGCGCGGCTATCATCAGGTTCCCGTGCGCGCAGAGGACGTGCCCAAGACCGCAGTGATCACCCCGTTTGGGCTTTTTGAGTTCATGCGCATGCTTTCTGGCTTGAAGGGGGCAGCGCAAACCTTTCAGAGGCTGATGGACTCGGTGTTGCGTGACCTTGCTTTCGTGTTCATTTATCTCGACGACATATTAGTGGCCAGTCCGTCAGCTGAAGAGCACCTGGCGCACCTGAAACAGGTTTTCCGTCGTCTGGACGAGCACGGCCTGATAGTCAACCGGCCAAGTGTCAGTTTGGACTACCGGTGATTTACTTCTTGGGTCACCGCATTTCGCCGCAAGGCGCGGTCCCGTTGCCTTCTAAGGTGCAAGCGGTGGCGGAATTTCCCCGCCCAGTCTCTATTAAGGCATTGCAGGAATTCTTGGGCATAGTGAATTTCTATAACCGTTTCCTCCCTCGCGCTGCCCACCTCCTTCAGCCACTTTACGAAGCCCTGCGGCTTAAGAAGGCTAACGACCCTGTCGACTGGACTCCCGAACAGGTCCAGGCCTTTGACGGAGCTAAGTGCGCCCTGGCTAACGCTGCCCTCCTCGCCCATCCCACACCCACGGCGTCCATAGCTTTAACAACCGATGCGTCTGACATAGCCGTGGGGGCTGTGGTTGAACCGCGTGTGGCGAATGCGTGGCAGCCACTCGCATTTTTTAGCCGCAAACTGCGGGATAGCGAGCGCAAGTACAGCCTTTTTAACCGGGAGTTGCTGGCACTGCACCTTGCAACCCGGCATTTCCGCTTCCTGCTGGAGGGTCGCCCATTCACGGCTTATGTGGATCATAAGCCGCTGACGTTTGCCATGTCCAAGGTGACTGAGCCGTGGTCGGCTCGTCAACAGCGCCACCTAGCGGCGATCTCCGAGTTCACAACGGACATTCAGCATGTGGCCGGGAAGTCCAACCCTGTTGCTGATTGTCTGTCGCGTGTGCTTGTGTGTCCTGTGCACCTCGGTGTGGATTTCTCCGCTATGGCTGCCGACCAGCCCAGCGACCCGGACGTCCTTGCCCTTAGGTCAACGCGTACCGGTCTCAAGCTAGAGGACGCTGTGATGCAGGGAGGCAGTCCTGCCCTCCTCTGCGATGTCTCCACCGGCCGTCCCCGCCCCGTTGTTCCAGTGGCCTGGCGCCGTCGAGTTTTCGATTCGATTCACTCCCTCTCGCACCCTGGAGTTCGGGCGTCGGTGAAGTTGGTCGGTTCCAAGTTCGTCTGGCCTGGCCTCCGCAAGGACGTCAAGGGGTGGGCAGCTGCATGTGTAGCGTGCCAGCGCGCTAAGGTCCACCAGCACACTAAATCGCCCCTCGACCCGTTTCCGATCCCGGCCAGACGTTTCGACCACGTGCATGTGGACCTGGTGGGCCTTCTACCTTCTTCACAGGGTTTTACGCACCTGCTCACAATGGTAGATCGGACCACCAGGTGGCCAGAGGCTGTCCCTCTATCCTCCACAACATCCTCGGATGTTGCACGCGCTTTTCTTTCCTCCTGGGTCACCCGTTTCGGCACTCCGTCAGATATCACCTCAGACAGGGGCCCTCAGTTCGTGTCAAAGCTCTGGTCGGCACTTGCGCGATCCTTGGGTGTGCAGGTACACCGCACTACCGCGTATCACCCTCAGGCTAACGGGTTGTGTGAACGTTTTCACCGGTCGCTCAAGGCAGCGCTGTGCGCTGCGCTCTCGGATGGTAACTGGGTGGATCGTTTACCTTGGGTTATGCTCGGGTTGCGTTCGGCTCCTAAGGAGGACCTCGACGCGTCACCCGCTGAGCTGGTGCTCGGTCAGTCGCTCCGCGTCCCTGGGGAATTTTTGCCAGGGAGTTCCGCTCCTCGACCCCGTCCGGCCGTTTATCCTTTTTTGTCCGACAGCACTCGGGTTCCAGGCCCCGTTCACCACTGTTTTCCGCGGTCGTTCGTGCCTGCGGAGCTCATGTCGGCTCGTTTTGTTTTTGTACGGCATGATGCTCACCGCTCGCCCCTCCAACCCCCATACGATGGCCCATTTCGGGTTCTTGAGACGGGTCCTAAGGGTTTTGTGCTAGATATGGGTGGGCGTGGGGAGCGTGTCACGCTTGATAGGCTTAAACCGGCGCACAGGGTGGCAGGTGAAGTTGTGTTTCCGGCCCAGGTTCCCCGTCGGGGTCGTCCTCCTTCCAGGACCCCGGCAGTGTCTTCACGGGTTCAGCGTTCTGCTTCTCAGCCGGCTTTGGACTGTGTTTCACCTAGTGTTTCGGCTCAGGGACGGCGCAGCCGTTATGGCAGGCTGCTTAAGCCTCCAGTGAGACACTAATTTTCTTTCCAGGAGTCCCTTCTGGGTGTTCGGGGGGGGGGGGCTGTGTGGCGGACACTAGGGGCTATGCCTCTCACCCAGCAGGACTGTGAGCTGGGGGCGTGGTTTACGTTACCGGGCTCGCCGGTGCAGGGTTGTTCCTGCTGCAGTTGGTTTTTGGAGTTGAGGAATAAGCATCAAACTCGCCTTGGTCTCCTGTGTTTTTCCTCATTCCTGCCACAGTATTGCTATTTGCAATAAAATTATGAAGTCTCTGCACAACACCGAAAAATTCAGACATTTCAGGTATTTCAGTTACTGAGTTCACAAGCACAAGATTTAATGTGTGCGTGACAGTGGATATAAACGGCGTGTGGCGCTTCTTGACGTATAATAGCCTGTACTGCACGCACGTTGCCCCACATGATGCTTGCGCCATCATAACACTGCCCAACACACAACTGAAGGTCTATGCCTTGACTTGATAGTTCATTATTTATGAACCGGGCCAGGGATTCAGCTGACAGGTCTTGCGTGTGAAAGGTTCCGATGGCACGTTTGTTTATCACCCCCTTGTGGACATACTGGAGCAAGATTGCTAACTGTGCTTCCTTAGACATGTCCTTTGTTTCATCAACTAAAATCGAAAAGTATTCTGCTTCCTTTACTTCGCTGAATATTACGTTCCTAATCTTTTCTCCAATAACCTTAATCATGTCATTCTGAGCATCTGGGGTGCAGTAATCTGCGATCCTGTTTGGTTTTCACATTGTTGTCATTAGTTGATACAAAAGCCAAAAGTTCCAGAAAATGTCCCCCATTATAAGCACTATCTTCCTCGTTGTGACCACGAAAGAAGAGTCCCTGTCGCCCTGAAAATGATGTGATGTTTAATAAGGATTTAACGTGTACTCTGTTTTCTGGCACCTCCGATGATCTATTAGCATCAATTTGACTCGCTATAGAATCTTTACGTCCACTGCCCACAGCCTTGAACTCAATCCATGCCAATGCAGCGTTTCTGTGTCTCTTGCTCTCAGTATGCTCCAGGAGATTCTTTTGCATATTTTTCCAGCATGTGTATCCATGGTCAGTGAAAACACGGCTCTGTTGTCTGTCCCCAGCAGCAGTCGAAACCTCACCGAAATGACGGCAACAATAGATAGCAAAAACAATAGATAGCGTCCTGTGACACTGAATACTCAACCCAATCGTAGTTCTTGTATACATTGGCATTAAACGTCTTGCATTCCTGGTAGGGAATTGGGTTAAACGAGATTGCACAGGCTCGCTAGTTTTACTTGCACTGATGTCGGATTTCATAACGTTGGCGTTGGGGCTGGAAGTAGATTGCTCTGGCTGCTCTGCAGGCTGCGCCTCCCCGTAATCAGTCTCACCCCTAGCAGCAGCACTGGCTTTAGCATTGTCGTCGCCATGGCCACGGTCCTTTTCTTCACCAGTGTCCACTCTTTTAGTTACGAAAGCATCTAAAGATATCTGTTTTCGTTTCATTTTCCCCAAAATAACTCCAAAGCTAGCTAGCCTAACTGCGTACTGTAACTTTAACTACACCGCAGCACCTGCCACATCTCCACTTCTCAACATCGATCATGCCCTACGTGCTACACGTCTGCACACGGGCATGAAACTGAAGCCCGAACCCGGTCCGTACCCGTGACCTTCAGGCCTTACGCGAACCCGACGACTGGTACTGCCAAATTTGAAGCCCGGCCCGACCCGAAACGTTTGGTTAGTTTGTGATAGATGGCTGCTTTGCGGCTCTCTCTCTCTCTCTCTCTCTCTCTCTCTCTCTCTCTCTCTCTCTCTCTCTCTCTCTCTCTCTCTCTCTCTCAGCGACGGAGCATGCACATACACAGATTCTCGCCGTTATACAATGCGTTGCTAGGCTGCTGTGCACGTAAACTGATGGATAGAAATTGTCTTATGCTGTTGAGCTAAATTGGTATATTTGACCAGAATCAGAATGCTTGTTACCAGTATTTGAATACAAGTGAATAAGTTATCAACATAAAAGCCGTAATCGATCTGACTGGAATTAGATTTTATGTGACACTAACGGCACAAGTTCACTTACATCTTCAGACAGGCTTAGCTAATAACACCCACAACCAGTATTCAGAAATGAAAATAAATTACAGAAAACCTGACCAACTAATTAGGCTACTTCTTACGCACAGTTGTCCAAATCAGCAACATATAGGCTCGTAGTAGCCTACACACTGCTAGGCACGGTGACCATCAGAACAACACAGCAGTATAATACTAAACCACTTTTTCATTTTACCTGTTCGTAGCAATTCCAATAAAGCACTGAAACGTCACCCACCAAATAACTTGACATGGCAACAGTTCAAAAATCCAGTCTTTACCAAATGAACATGGCTGAACAGTTCACAAATCGTCCTCGCCAACTGAACTTGATCAAGGCAACAGTTAAAACAAGTTAGACTATTACTGTTGTCACAACGAGGTCATTTTGTTTCCATAACGAAGCATTGCCCGACTCATTTGGGATTATAAGAAGCTCTCCCTTTGAGAGTTTTCGTTTAATTTCAAAGTCATCCATTGCGTATGCTACAGTTATTAGCTAGCTACACAGTACACGCGCTCTTCTTCCTCTCTGTTTCTGGCGCCCGCGTCAGTTAGCAACACGCGTAACACACGCGCAGAGAGAGGGAGAGAGAGAGAGAGCTACTCTCACTATTGAATCAGTGACGACGGAAAGACGGGTTGAGCCGAGTGAGGTGCCGATTCACTCAATTTTATTCCACTTCGTGCAATGAATGATTTTGCTACAGTAATAGGATCATTTAAAATACTGAGAAATGTGTAATTGAAATATATTATTTCACATTGACCAAGCAGCCAAGGTATACCCAATTGACGCACCTGGCCTCAACACGATGTACTTTGGTGCAGAGGTGGAAAAACCCGGTCCAGAAAGTAAAAACCCTAACCGTGTCTTTGCTCCACCCATGTACTAAACCATCAGATTGCACTGACATACGATTGTTTTTTAGAAAAAAAAGAGCCAGGTTCAGGTAAGAGTGTATGATCACATGGTGTGACTTCATAAATATTCTATTAGAATGATGTTGTAAGTTGGATCAATTTATATCACTTATTAGATATAAAAAACATTGTTTGGTTGTTATTTTATATTTGGTTTACAGTACAAAGAGAGAGAGAGAGGACTTTATTTATTAGTATTCTTATTAGTATTTTTTCATATTTATGTAATTTTTCATCTAGTTGAAAACAATATATTTGTGTATGATTGTCAGTGCAAAGAGGGAGAGACAAAAGAGGGGAAAGAGAGGAGAGAGGGCAAGATCAGGAAGAACCAGGTAAGAAAACGGACAGAGAATAATGGCAAGCAAAACAGTAACTGTTAAGCTGAGAAAGAAAAACATTCCATTCACAATTTAATTTTACATATACATAATGGAAGTTGTGTTCACCCCACATTTAATGCTTTCCAGAAGCACACGTACACTGAACACATGTCAGTGGATTTCATTCTAAACAGGACATCTTCATTATATTTTCCTAATTAATTATATATGCTTTACTATTTGCTTAATTTCACTGTACAAGGAGGAGAAGAACAGGGAGATTGATCCATTCTTGCAGAGGTATACACCCCCATCAAACACCACATACCTCTCGTGCAGCAGTCAGAATGAGATGATTGAATGTTGTTCACAAGAGGTAACTGCAACTATTTTTAGTGACATGAGGGAATCAAAGATGTATGCCATTATGGCTGACGAGGCCAGAGATGGAAAGAAGGAACAGTTGGCACTCTGTGTGAGGTATGTGTCTGTGGAGCATGGCGTTAAAGAGAGGTTTCTAGCCCTTACAGAAATGCCACAGTTTGATGCTGCCTCAATAACCACTGCAATTGAGAATCAATTGCAAGAGAAGGGAATTGATTAGTTGAAATGTGTAGCACAGACCTACGATGGGGCAGCTGTCATGAGCGGGGCAGTTGGGGGTGTGCAAGCCCATTTTCAAAAGCAGCACCCTGAGGTGATATATGTGCATTGCTATGCACATGAGTTGAATCTCATCTTATGTCACACATGCAGAGCTGTTTCTGAAGCCACAGAGCTCTTCAACATGCTGGAAAGTCTCCATTCTATCTTTAGTGTTTCACTTGTGAACCATCATAAGTTTGTTGACACTCAAAAGAAGTTAGGATTGGAGCGAAGTGAACTTCTGCAGTTGTCAAACACACACTGGGCATGCCAGCTTCGCTCAGTGACAGCAGTGCTTGACAATTTCCCTGCCATCATTGAGTGTCTCTTCACTATCAACACACCTATGGCAGTGGGATTGAAGGCAAAACTCAGTAAATTCTCCTCAGTGTATTTGCTGATTGTTTTCCAGGATCTCCTGTCTGTAACAGCAGGTTTACACAGATACCTACAGAAGGAGACCATTGATATTGCCCAAGCAGTGACATACAAAGATGCAGTGATTGACACTCTGAAGCAGAAACGCAGTGATGCCACTGCTGCAGATCTTCATGCAAGAACAAAGGCTATATGAGAGGCAAACCAGATACCAGTCTTGGAGCAGTTTTCTGGATAGAGGCGTAGGACAAAGAGAATGGATGGATTTGTTCTTGAGTCACCTTGTAGGGCAGGTAGTGAAGTCTGTGGTTCTTCCGAGTCAGAAGAACTCAAAAGGAAATTGTTGTTTCCTTGTCTGGACAGAATGATCTCTGAACTTGAGAAGCGTTTTTCTGGTGTGAATCAGGACTTGCTTAATGGAATTCAGGCGTGCAGTCCAACCTCAGATCACTTCTTGTCTGAGCCTCATTTGTCAGCACTGGCACTGCATTACCATATTGAACTTAAGTCAGAGGAAGTGATGGTTGCCAAAAACTTTCTGATGCGCAAGAGTGAGGGTGGTGCCATTCAAGACATGCTGACAGTGTACAGTCTCCTGGATTATGACATGTTCCCTTCACTGAAAGCTGTTATTCAGGTTGCCTTGACAATACCAGTTAGCAGCTGTAGCTGTGAGAGGTCTTTTAGTGCCTTGCGTCGGCTCCATACCTGGCTGAGGAGGACCACGGGTCAAAGCGGACTCCAGCACCTGGCTGTGATGTCAATTGAGAAAGAGATGCTTGAGAGAGTCAAACACCAAACAGTAATCGACAGATTTGCTACCCTCAAGGTGAGGCGACACAGATTAAAGTAGAAGGAATCATCTGCAGAGTATCCATACAAAGATGATTACATACATTGTGCCTTAGGCAAGGTTGCCTCTCTTTTACTATTTTATTATTTATTATTATTAGTAGTAGTAGTATCATTATTATTTGGTAGATTTAAAGCACTTTTCTTTTTTTGAGAAGTTGATTTTTATTTATATATTTGTATTATATAATACAGACAAGAAGGAAAAAGGCAGAGACAAACATTGAAAAAGTCAATTTCCGTTAATGTGTTTTACATGTTATGCACTGCATTTCAAATAAAAGTCCAAAAATAAGACTAAGTTCAATTTTTGGTATTTTTGGTACTCACTATAGGGGGCTGTTTTACTCCAGAAACATACATATATACTGTTTATGTGTATGTGTATTTGTATATGTATATGTTGAGGAGCTGCTGTATCAAAATGAGTTGTCTTCCTCCAGAACTTAGTAAATTTGTCCATGCATAGGTTCAGGGATAAAGTCTGCTTTTCTATGTTATATATTTCTTTTATGATTCCAATCCATTCCTCTTTTGCTGTAGCTCAGCATTTAAATAATTTTTCTTAGATTTGTTGGTTTAGTCACAGTGTTTCCTCTACTCAAAATGTGTTATGCTTTTCTTTCACAAATGTGGGACTGATGGTCCAAAATTGCATTAAAATGTACAAAAGTGAAATTTATCTTGCCTGGCCGGCCAGCACTCTGTGTGCTCAGCACCCCTAAAGCTCTGATCCTAGAATCGCCCCTGCTGACTAGTTTCCCCAAATCAGCTGGTTTAACACATGGATAGATTAAAGACATGGTTAGGGTTTTTACTTTCTGGACCGGGTTTTTCCACCTCTGCTTTGGTGTAAAGGTGATGCAGCAGGTCCAGCAGTCAAAGATCGCCCCAGCCACCCTGACAGATTTTTATGTGCGCTGTCAACGTTTTCTTCGGGTTGCGTGCGGACAAATGAAGAAGCTCTTTGACTTTGACGATGCCCTTTTGACACACATTGTGTGCCTCTCCCCTGCCACTGCCACCGACCCTAGGGCACGAGCAGAGCATACCTCTCTGCTTTCACCAATGCAGCAGGTGCCACGGTTAATTGAGATGACAGATGCAGACCGTCTCCAAGCCACTGATGACCAATGGAGGCGACTGCCGTTCGCTGAAGCCAAAAAGGCTATGGACGTGGATGAGTTCTGGCACCATATCTCCACCTTGGTGAACTTTGGTGGGGGGAAAGGTGTTCAGTGACCTGGGAAAGTTTGCCCTCGATACACTGGTGGTTCCGCATTCAAATGAGTCGTGTGAATGGTTTTTTTTCCAAAGTCAACCTGATCAAAACAAAACGCATAGGTATTCCGTCTTGCTCCGACTGACTTTCATTCCTCTTCTCTCCAGTGCATACCTCCACCTCTCCAGGCTCTCCTCAACCTGCACCTTACTCTCGCTACAGATCACAATGTCATCCGTGAACATCATTGTCCATGGAGACTCCTGCCTGATCTTGTCTGTCAAACTGTCCATCACCATTGCAAACAAGAAAGGGTTCAGAGCCGATCCTTGATGTAATCCCACCTCCACCTTGAACCCATCTGCCATTCCAATCGCACACATCACCATTGCCCCACTTCCCTCATACATATCCTGCACCACTCCTACATACTTCTGCAACTCCCGACTTCCTCATACAAACCACACCTCCTCTCTCAGCACCCTGTCATATGCTTTCTCTAAATCTACAAAGGCACAATGTAACTCCTTCTGGCCTTCTCTATACTTCTCAATCAACATTCTCAAAGCAAACATCACCTCTGTGGCGCTCTTTCTTGGAATGAAACACAACTGCTACTCGCTAATCGTCACCTCTCCTCTTAACCTAGCTTCTATTACTCTTTCTCATATCTTCATGCTGTGGCTGATCAACTTTATACCTCTTTAGTTGCTTCAGTTCTGCACATCGCCCTTGTTCCTCAAAACTGGTACCAGTATGCTTCTTCTCCACTCCTCAGGCATCCTCTCACTTTCCAAGATTGTGTTAAACAATCTAGTTAAAAACCCCACTGCCATCTCATCTAAACATCTCTATGCCCCCACACATATGTCATCAGGACCAAGTGCCTGTCCACTCTTCATCCTCTTCATAGCTGCTCTCATGTCCTCCTTGCTAATCCACTGCACTTCCTGATTCACTATCCCCACATCATCCAACCTTCTCTCTCTCTCTTTTTCTTCATTCATCAGCCCCTCAAAGTACTCCTTCCACCTTCTCAGCACACTCTCCTCGCGTGTCAGCACATTTCCATCTCTATCCTTGATCACCCTAACTTGCTGCACATTCTTCGCAGCTCTGCCCCTCTGTCTAGCCAATCAGTACAAGTCCTTTTCTCCTTCCTTAGTGTCTAACCTGTCATACAACTCACCATACGCCTTTTCCTTTGCCTTTGCCACCCTCTCTTCGCTTTATGCTGTGTCTCCTTGTTCTCATGTCTACTTTCTTCATCTCTCTGACTATGCCACTTCTTCTTTGCCAACCTCTTCCTCTGTATATTTTGCTGTACTTCCTCATTCCACCACCAAATCTCCTTGTCTTCCTTCCTCTGTCCTGAAGACACAACTAGTACCTTCCTAGCTGTCTCCCTCACTCTGCCTTCACTCACTTCCTCTTCTTGGTCTCCAAAGTCATCCTACAGACCACCATCCAATGCTGCCTAGCTACGTTCTCCCCTGTCACCACCTTGCAGTCTCCAATCCCTTTTACATCGTGCCTTCTACATAAGATATAGTCCACCTGTGTGCACTTTCCTCCACTCTTGTATGTCACCCTGTGTCCCTCCCTCTTCTTGAAATATGTATTCACCACAGCCATTTCCATCCTTTTCGCAAATCTACCACCATCTGTCCTTCCACATATCTCTCCTTGACACCATACCTACCAATCACCTCCTCATCACCTCTGTCCCCTTAACCAACATGTCCATTGAAGTCCGCTCCAATCACCACTCTTTTCTCCTTGGTTACCTTTGCCACCACGTCATCAAACTCACTCCAGAATTCTTCTTTCTCTTCCATTTCACACCGAACTTGCACACCCAATATGCGCTGATAACATTCAGCAATACACCTTCGATTTCCAGCTTCATACTCATCACTCTGTCTGACACTCTCATTATCTCCAGCACACTCATGACATACTCTTCCTTCAGAATTATCCCTGCCTCATTTCTCCTCCCATTCGCACCATGGTAAAAGAGTCTGAACCTACCTCCGATACTCCTGGCCTTACTCCCCTTCCAGCTGGTCTCTTGCACACACATTATGCCTGCCTTTCTTCTTTCCATCATATCAGCCAGCTCTCTCCCTTTACCAGTCATAGTGCCAACATTCAAAGTTCTGACTCTCACCTCCATACTCCTAACCTTCCTCCTCTCTCACTGCCTCTGGACATGCCTTCCCCCTCTCCTTCTCCTTCACCCGACAGTAGCATACGTAGTTTCCATCGGCACCCTGTGAGGTAACAGTACTGGTGGTGGTCGTTGGTAACCTGGGCCTCAACCGATCCAGTATGGAAATCTTATTTATGATCTGCATATTTGATTTGGCAAAGATTTTACACCGGATGCCCTTCCTGACGCAACCCTCCCCATTTATCCGGGCTTGGGACCAGCAGTAAGAATGCACTGGCGTGTGCATCCTCAGTGGCTGGGTCAAAATAAATAAATAAATACACTGAAACGGCAACGCTACCTTTTCTATCAAACCAGGCAGGACATATCACTCTAGCTACAAGAAATGTACTTTCTAATATTAGTTGCTAGCTTAAAAAAAAAGAAGAAGACATTTTTATTAGCTAGCTAAACATTCCAGGTTTTTTTTATCTGGCTGCCATAACAATATGGCCACTGAGACAGCAGCAGCAGTGGGCACTCAGTTCCCCTGCTTTTTGAGTACCCAGAGGAGATAAAATCAGAGCACAGAAGAATACAGTTCAGACAGAGTCCAAATATAATACCCTGAGACTATATATGCTGATCACTGCAATAATTCCGGTGTTGTTACCACCTTGCTCTTTTTTACTAAGCATGCCACTACATGGCATACAGCCATATCAAAGCACTACAGCTTCATCTCCAAGAGAGGGCTCTGCAAGGGGAGAGAAATTCAGATCCTTGAAGATGAAGACAAGGACCAAGAGAGAAGGCTCCTGACTGTCAACTTTTACTAAAATGGTACAGTCACGGTGCAAGGTAATGAGCTGCTCTTGATTCATTTGGACAGGACTTCCCCACTCTGAAGGAAACGGTAGCATCTAAAAAGAATACAGGAAGCATTCCGAGCTCTCCCATCACCACAGGCAGCCCAATTGCTGACAACCAGGCCCACAGCACAGCTCAAAGCTCCTCCATGCCTGGTCATGATAACCAGCATCCAGACCACCACACTGTCAGCTTCCCGAGAGACAGACCATCTCTACTAGAAGTGGAGCTCATTGAGCTGAGAGAACAGCTACTCCCCACCAGCTCCACGCCACACCCTGACATCCAGGAGCAACTCAGCCAGTGTAAGCACCAGCTGGAGACTGTTACACAAGAACTGAAAGAACAGATCTCCAGCCTGCAGAAGAACAATCAGTTCCTCACCATAGAGCTGAAAGGAACAAAGGACACCATGTGAAGAGAAATAGTGCAGGTGAGAGATGAGATGACAAGGAAACTCTCAGCCATCATGGTAGAGCTTCAGCACAGAAAACAGACTGTAGAGATGTCTACCAATATAGAAAAGCCACAACTCCTTACTCCCTCAACCCTCCCACCACTGAGCCCCCACCAACCAGCAAGGATGCAACAGAGAGAGGCTCTCAAGCCCTCCGTGCCCCCCTGCCCTAGTGTTTCACACCATCAGCCCACCACTCTGAAAAAAGATAGGTTGTTATCCTTATTGATTCGAATGGCAAGTTTATTCAAGAAAATCGATGAGAATACAACAATAAGGCAGAACAGACAAAACCAGCATGGCAACTGTTGCATGGATCAAAACTTGAGATTTGGCAAGGTAAATAGCTGTGAACAGGTCTAAATATGACAAGAGAGCCTTGAGCTAGACATTGCAAGAGAAAGGTGATCTAGACATAACAAGAGGGACTTGACTATCTAGCCCAGAAGCTTCTTCTTCTTTGCATTTTTTTTGTGGATTGCAATATCAACTTTTAGGTGAACACCACCTTCCGTACCGGAGAAGGTAGAACAGGGTCTAGTTTACACGAGTAAAAAAAAACAAAAAAAAAAAACAACCTATATATTCTGTTAAACGATCCAGTATTTATTAAACAAAAATCTAGCACCCCTCTCTGTTTCCCACACTGTATCTCAATTTGTTCCTAATATCCCTTCCAAATCCCATTCTCATACATTCTCTCTTACCTTTTGTTGCAACTTTACCCTTTCTTCATTGTATTTGTCACAGTGCATTGTGTTCTGCATTTTCAGTCTACTACGGTGCGTGCACACTTGTAAATGTACTTTTCCCAAATATAAATATCATTATTTAAACCAGTGTGATCAAACCATAGCCTGGATAAAACTACCTCCTTTCTTCTACTTATCCCTTTAACACTCCGTGCTCTTTCTTTTGTATTTTGTAATATGTTCTGGCTTTAATGTCCTCATCCCACTTTTTCTGCCAAAGTTCCGATATTTTCTTTTTGATTAGTACTTTACCTTCCCCTTTTCCAAATGGTATGTCAATTACTTGTACTTAGTGATTTTTTTTAGCTATCCTGTCTGCAAATTCATTGCCCCTTACTCCCACATGAGCAGGTATCCAACAACATTCTGTATCCATTCTTAACCTTTGAATTCTAAATAGACATTGAACATTTTCAAACACAAGATCTTTCCTGGTTAACTTCATAGTCTTTAAACTTTAAGTACTGCTGCAGAGTCAGTACACAACACCACCCTGTCTGGCCTCACTTCTTCCACCCACTGAAGACCAACAATCCCTGCCATCATCTCAGCTGTGTAAACCGATAACACTGGACAACAATTTATTTTTCAAATGTTTTGCTTCCTGAAAAATAATTAGAGTTTATGATGGGCAAAGTCAAGCTGAACTCAAAAATAATTTCAGATTTGCTGTATCACGTAGGAATTTGGAGAAACATTAAAATAACTTTTATTGAGTTTAATGTGTTTAATCGCATAATGATGCAAACACAATGTCTTAGTTCAACTGAGCTTAAAATGTTTTGCAGTGGATTTTCCTTTGTACTCAGCATCTGGTGCCCCTCGTGTCAGTGTCCACCAATTTATCTGTAATTCTATTCTCTAAATTAATTTTAAATTGTGGGATGTATACTCATGTCCCTACAAGATCATTTTAATCTTTTGAGCCATCAGTAAATATCTGAAAGTCGATTCCTTACATATTGGTTTGCACAGTGTCCTATTTCGCTTTCCACACAATCTTTCCTTAGTTCCGTAATACTAAAATTAACTTTAGCCTTAAGAAACAGCCATGGGGGAATATAACTTATTGGATAAGGGGAATTAAGCCTTGTCTTTATACATGCTCAATAATCCAGGTAAGAAAATCACTGATTCAACCTTCATTGGAATTAAACCTTGTTTCTTTGATGTCACATTTTACTGCTTCATCTTTTACATTCCATCCAAAACAATTTCTCTTAAATCTGTTATACTCCCAGCATTCACTTACGACACTTTTAGTGGTATTTTCATCCCCACATCCTCTAAGAAGAATGTAGTAAGCTAATGCCAGTTGCTCAGGACTGATGGGATATGTCTCATCAACAATACATTTCCACTATTCTCATTAATACACAACAGAGGCAAACTTCTGTGTCTTGGTCAGTTCCCGACCACTGTAACTACAAAGGAAAGACATACTCACTCACAGCCAATGTGGTCTGTGGCGGCACAGTGAGCAACCTACTCAGCCATTCTTTGTCAGTAAAAATTAATCTGGTGAGGGCAGTGGATGAAGCGACATACACAGGCGAACACCAACAGGCATATGGTGAACATGGACCACTAAAAACTGAACCTGTGAAGATAGAACAGAAAGACAATGCTCAGCCATATGCAGTTCATGTTGCACCTCGTGTGTCTTTTCCAATGCTGCAGAAAGTAAAAAAAATGAACTACAGAGAATGGAGAGCAATGGTATCACTGAGTGTATAACACAGCCTACTGAACCCACTGATGGTGCCTGTTTCTTTTTTTGGGGGGGGGGATTTTTCTCCCCAGTTGTATCCGGCCAAACACCCCACTCTTTCGAGCCATCCCGGTTGTTGCTCAACCCCCTCTGCTGATCCGGGGAGAGGTGCAGACTACCACATGCCGCCTCCGATACTTGTGGAGTCACCAGCCGCTTCTTTTCACCTACCAGTGAGGAGTTTTGCCAGGGAGACGTAGTGCATGGGAGGATCACGCTATTTCCCCCAGTCAGCACCGTGTATAGAGAGAGTCTGGCCAACTGATAGCTTGTCAATCTGGTCCGCACTGAACACTTTCCGGACGTTCGTTTCCAGGCAGGTCTTCAGACGTCCCAGTTTTTCTCTCCTTTTGAACTGACGTGACCTTTTGTTCAAGCTCCAGGGCACGGGTTTGCAGGGTCCGAATGGAATCTTCTCCTAGAAAAGCATGAGCTGTTGTGCTACGTTTGTTCCGGAACATCAGCAACAGGGATGTCCTGAAAATCCTCCACCTCATCGTCCGGCTCTGAACTGTTCTGGTTCCGGGCATATGTGTGGTCACTTCGTATCACTTTCGCTGGGGAAGTTTCATCATCGAAAGTTGCAGTTCTCTTTCGAGGTGACCTGCGGTGCTTTTCACCTTTATTGCGACTAAAGGCGAAGACAGTTGGGACAGCGTTTGGCTTAAGTTGCTTTCGACCATCCGGTTTCCTTTCGCATCCAAAAGGTATACAAGATCACTTTGATGAAACACAGTATACTGGGTCTCATCAAAGTGATCCTAAAAAAGATAATCACAAACGTTCCAGACTTTTGACATGGTGGAGTATAGTCATGCTAGAAAAAAATGGGATATGAGCAAAACATCAGTCCACCTTCCCCTGATTCCCTTTGGCGTGGACGGCTATAATTCATGTATGATCCGTCCACATCTCTTTAAAGCCTCTCATTCGAGTTTCAAAATATTAGGAATGAGTGAGACTTAAATCTTGATCACTGAGATTACTTTTTTGGCTATCAGAGTAAGGTCTCCGCTACTTATTCAGAGACAAGTGAAAATAAAAAAGTGAGGTTGCCCCACAAGTAATAAACAGGGAGGGTGGAGAATCCAGATAAACAACGCAAATGGCCTAGGTTAATTAGCCAATGACTGAAGGAATTGCACTCATCCAATTCAACTGCAATGTTGTCTTATAGATGAGTTTTCCCACCCTTACCTAGGGCACCGGGGTGGATGCATTTCTTCAGTAGGGGGATGGGGAGGGGATCAACGGAGCAAGCTGTGGATTTTGATGAGCTGATGAATTCAGAGATAGTGGTAGGGGCAACTGGAACAAACCGGGAGAGGCGGCAATCAGGGGGAGGGGTAGGGAGGTCAAGAGGAATGGGGAGAAGAGGGGCCGGAGTAGGTGCTGCCGAGTCAGATGCAGGGGACAGTGATTTGTTGAATTTGGAAAAAACATTAAAATAACTTTTATTGAGTTTAACACGTTTAATCGCATAATGATGCAAACACAGTGTCTTAGTTCAACTGAGCTTAAAATATTTTGCAGTGGATTTTCATTTGTACTCAGCATCTGGTGCCCCTCATGTCAGTGTCCAACAATTTATCTGTAATTCTATTCTCTAAATTAATTTTAAATTGTGAGATGTATACTCATGTCCCTACACGATCATTTTGATCTTTTGAGCCATCAGTAAATATCTGAAAGTCGATTCCTTACATATTGGTTCGCACAGTGTCCTAATTCGCTTTCCACACAATGTTTCCTTAGTTCCATAATACTAAAATTAACTTTAGCCTTGAGAAACAGCCATGGGGGAATATAATTTATTGGATAAGGGGAATTAAACCTTGTCTTTATATATGCTCAATAATCCAGGAAGAAAATCACTGATTCAGCCTTCTTTGGAATTAAACCTTGTTTCTTTGATGTCACATTTTACTGCTTCATCTTTTACATTCCATCCAAAACAATTTCCCTTAAATCTGTTATACTCCCAGCATTCACTTAAAGGTTTTTTTTTATGGAGTTGTTCCTTATCCGATGAGAGGGTCTAAACACAGGATGTTGTGTTGCTGTTAAGCCCACTGAGGCAAATTTGTAATTTGTGATATTGGGCTATATAAATAAAATTGATTTGATTTAATTGATTTGAATGACAGCCACTGATCAGGTTTTAAAGGTGGGGAATTCAAATGATGAGATGGTGGGGAGTGAGAGCTCAGTGGTCCTGAAATTCCGATTGAATAAAACAGCAAGACCACTGCCACGACGGGAGGGGCGGGGTCTGCAGATGTAGCCAAAACCTGGGGGGGATGCTTCGTTGAGGGAGAAAAAGTCGCCAGGTTGTTGCCAGGTTTCAGTGAGCAGGAGAAAGTCAAATGAATTATCAGTGATTGTTTCATGTAGGATAAGGGCTTTGTTATTTAGTGATCGGGTGTTAAGGAGGGCAACGTTGATGGAATGAGAGGGCAACGTAGTGGGGACATGCTGGAGAGGTCTGAGGTTGCCCAGGTTAGCAGTGCGGGGAGGTGCAGTGGAGGGGGGGGCATAGGGTTTGGATGTGGGATATCGTATCGGGGTCAGTGGAAGATGTAAATGACGGGAGTGTCTGGGGCCGCAATGAAGATAACGGTGGCAGCGGAGGATGCCAGCAGACAGAGCGGAGGTGCGTGCAACAGAGGATAGCTGGTAGTTTTTGTTGAGGGACAGGAGTTCATCATGAGAGTAGTGTAAGGGAGGAGGAGGGAAACTACTCAGGGGAGAAAATAAAAAGGGAAACCAGGGTATTCTATGTAGTCGTAATAAGGGGGTAACGTAAGTAAAAACAGAAGAGGGCAGAGTGTTGGTTCCATGAGACGGGTGGATTAATAACGTTGGAAATGTAAGAGGGATAGCGCAGAACATGGATGGGATGGGGCTAGCTACTCATGAAATGAAGGGGAGTGCCACCAGGGATGGTGATGTCCAGATTACGCTAGTCCCAATTGAAGAGGGATAGTGTCCATAAAATAAATAAAATATAAAATCCAGCGGGGGTTGGCGGACGGAGCCAGATCTGCAAGCTAGCATGCAGAACCAGGAGGTCAGAGCTCACGTAACACTAACATTAGCCGAGTGGTGGTTAGCCAGTTAGCTAGTTAGGCGGCTAGCACGGTGAGCCGGAAAAAAAGGGATGGTGATGTCCAGATTATGCTAGTCCCAGTTGATGATGGTCCAGAGAAGAATAGTGTCCACTGCCGAGGGAAAATAAAATAAGTAACCCAGAGGGTTTGGGGGACGGAGCCAGATCCGCAAGCTAGCGTGCAGAGCCAGGAGGTCAGAGCTCACGTAAGGCTAACGTTAGCCGAGTGGTGGTTAGCCAGTTAGCTAGTTAGGTGGCTAGCATGGAGGGCCGAAAAAACGGAGACAGAGGGGAAAGACAAGACGGTGGGAGAAGCAGCAGCCACACATGATGCCAGCGGTACTCTCCGATTTAAACAACACACATACATACAAAAGGCGATGAAGACAAAAAAGAAAACAACAGCGAATCCAGCCGACAACAGACGAGCAGTGGAAAGAGCGTGTCCTCAGGCTGCCATCTTGAAGAATTAACAAAAATATGCGAGCATAACCTCCTATTCTTTACGCGTATTTCACTCATAGCCATTTTGTTTTATTGTAAAATGGCCATTTGAACGTTTTATGATCTGCTTCAGTGTGTGTATTATTTAGTTAAGAAAGCCTGTAAGTGCGCCACGTGCTGCTGGTGCCGATCATGTGTGTGTGATATTTGCATTACAAAATACGCAACCCCCCCCCCCTTGGAAATTGGGCCGGTCGGGACCAAATGCCAGAGCCTAATTTTTGTCCCAGTCCGTCAATGCTCTCCACCACGCACGGGTGGTCATTTATCATGGAGAGGTTATATTTTGTGCATCACATGATGCTGGGGTGTATGGAGACCAGTCTAGGATGCCATGAAAGGCCATCTAGGAAAGGCACTACTCCTACTATATTTAACCCCTTAACCCCACATTTTTAACCAACTCCAAATGATTTAGAGTAGCTTGGTTGAGACCAGAGTAGAGGGGGTGACAGTAATCTAGATGGGAGAAAATGAAAGCATGAATTGATATTTTGATATCCTTAAAAGACAAAATATTTCCGATGTTTTCAATATTTCTTAGCTGAAGAAAACAGGATTTGACCAGCTTAGTAACATGGTGATCAAAAGGCATTTTGGTCAAAGATGATACCAAGATTTTTAGCGGAAGGTTTGATGTTTGAACGAAGTGGACCAATAAACCACTATAACAGGTCTAGGGCCTCTACAGATGCACCGAATAGAGCTGGTAAACACTATGGAGGCGTAGCTTCAGTTTGAAGATATTTATTCGAAGAATGTGGTTGTATCGGTCATTAACACAAAATATCCTCGACATGGAGGAGAGCCAAACTGTAGCTCACTAGCAGACAGACGGACTGAGACAAACTGGTTAGAACTGGTTGGAAATCCCCTGGTCAGAACCGAAAAGTCCCTGTATCTCTTATTTAAAGGGCCAGTAATCTTACCAGTAAACTCACGTAAGTGCATAATACTACTAATACTAGCTGGAGCCTGTAATAGTGATAAACAATCATATTGCTGTAATATCAATAATTGTATATTGCCAATGAATAATAAATAATAATAAATCTAAAGGGCAGAGACAATTGCCAAACTAAACTCCTCTTCTTAACAAGGGCTTTCCAACACAGCCACCCCCAAAAGTCTACTTAGACCTTTTGAACGAAACAGGAAAGCCTCTCTCTCTCTCTCTCTCTCTCTCTCTCTCTCTCTCTCTCTCTCTCTCTCTCTCTCTCTCTCTCTCTCTCTCTCTCTCTCTCTCTCTCTCTCTCTCTCTCTCTCTCTCTCTCTCTCTCTCTGTCTGTCTCTCTCTCTCTCTGTCTCTCTCAGGAGCTGCACCGGCCGGGACACAGGACGCAGGTAAGTACTGTCCTTCACCTGCAAGGCTGCGGTACGGGCACGCCCGTCAGCTCCAGGGTATGTCTGCATAACCTTCCCAACAGGCCAGAATGCGCGAGGAAGCTGCGGGTCAATGATGAGGGCTGCTGGCCGACTGACAGTTCCTTGCCATCCTTCTTCCACTTCCGCCTCTCTTGCAGACCCAGTAAGTAGTAGCGAATGAAGGTGGACCAGAAATGGTCAGCCAGCACTTGACGGTGTCTCCAGCGATGTTTCCCAAGGAGGTCACTGGAGTCGTGGACTGCTTGAGGTACAGATGAATCATGGCGTCCTATGATGAGGATGTTCAGAGTAATGAGAACCGGATCTGCGACGTCTGAGGAGAGGTAGCCCAATGGCTTCGCGTTCATTATACCCTCCACTTAGATGAGGACTGTGCGGAAGACAGTTCGATCTTTCAAGATGACCTTTAGGGCATTTTTCACCTCCCTCTCCCTAGTGCCACTGAAGTGAGGTGCGCTCAGCAGGTTGAAGCGGAATGTGATCTTCTGCTTGGCCAACTGTTCCTTCAGTCTGGGTGCCATCTCAGCGAAGGCTTCCTGGAGCTGTCTGTCTCCTCCGACAAAGTTTATGCCGTTATCGCTGAGAAGCTCAAAAGGTGTACCACGGCATGAGACGAAACGTCTCAGAGACATCAGGAAGGCATCAGAGTCCAATCTTTCTAGGAGGTCAAGGTGTATGCAGCACATAGTCATGCACTTGAACACAATCCCCCACCTCTTTTTGTTCCGGCGCCCTATCTTGATGTGAAATGGCCCGAAGCAGTCTACTCCTGTAGAATAGAACGGGGGCTTGTAGAGACGCAGGCGAGGGGGCGGAAGATCAGCGATCTTGGGCACGTCAGGCTTTGCTCGCGACAGTGACATACTTGGCAGGAGTTCTGATGCTTGCAGATCACTTCTCTTCCACATAGAACCCAGAATTTATGTCGGAGATCAGCGAGTATCCTCTCAGGCCCAGGATGGCGAAGAGTTTGATCATAGTCTTGGATGAGCAGCTTTGTCACGGGATAGTGCGGATCCAAGACGATTGGGTGAATGGCGTCCATCTCCAAGTTCTTGGCTCTGCGCTGCCTACTGCCTACTCTGAGGAGACCTGTAGTCTTGTCATACTCTGGAGATAGCGAGCTTAAGCGACTGTCCAAGGGAAGCGTCCGGTCAGACTTGAGAGCCTTGATCTCGTCTGGGAATGAGTCCAGCTGGGCTCGTTCAAGGAGGACCTTCTCAGCATTGAGGTAGTCGGCTGCTTCACAAGGCTGATCTGCGGTCTGGGCATCAGCCGTCCCATGAAGGGACCTGACTGTTGCTGGGACAAGCTCTTTCCATGAAGAGAAATCTTTAACGGCAGGGAGCTTAGGACCGGGAGAGATGGTCACATTACAGATTATGGCAGACTTCTTCAGTTCACTGTCGTCAGACTCAGGATGAGCAAAGGGCATAGTACGACACTGATCTTCAGGGTTAGACCCCGAGTGATGTCATCTCCTGGGTTTGTGACAGAGTTCACGTATCTCCAGCTATCGGGCTCAGTCAAGTTCTGGATTTCTACGACACGTGTGCCCATGAAGACTTTGTATCTACAGGACTCTGACTTGAGCCAGTGGAGAACTGTGGTGAAGTCCGTCCACAAGACAACCCAGTGGATGGGCATGGTGAGCTCAGCTTGGAGTATGTTGGCAAACTGAGCACCTGTGAAGGCAGTACTCAACCCAAGTCGGGGCATCGACAGCTGCTTCCTGGGAGCCACCCGAGACCTAGCGAGCACGAAGGGAACGTGGACTTGCTGTTGGTCATCCATGGTCCACATGTAGGCAACAGAGTTTTATTCGCACTCAGACGCATCGTAGGACATGTGGAGGTCCCTTGTTGCTGTAGCGGTGTCCGCGTGTGGTGGAGCGTTGGCTCGGGGAACTCCAGGTGGATGAGGTGAGGAATCTCTTGCTCCCAGGTGCGCCATCTGTCGAGCAGACTTTGAGGTCAGATCGGGTCATCCCAACCAACCTCCTCCTCTTGTATGAGAACCTTAGCCCTTGTGGTGAATGGTACAATGTACCCAAGGGGGTTGTACTGGCAGGCAAGTACTCAGTAGAGGTTCCTCATGGTGGGTGATGAGGTCTCCACAAGGTGATGCTTGTAACCCAGGAAGTCGCTGAGGCAGTTCCAGCGTAGGCCCAGGGTAGGCTCTTGGGGGTTGCTACTGCTCTTGGAGAGTCATAGTTTGCTGCTTTCGAAACGCTTGGTCTCTTCAGCAGAGTGTGTGCTTTGCAAACAGTTGTCGACATAGAAGGGCTGCTCGGCTGTCTCAGTCAAGATGGAATTGCTCTCTATGTGGTTTTGGATGTGTTGCTGGAGGGCATAAATGGCGCAGCAGGGACTACATGTCATCCCGAAGGGGAATACCTGCCACTCATAAATGCTTGGCTCCTGCTCCCTCTCCATGTTCCTCCAGATGAAACATAGCACTGGCTTGTCAGTGGGCAGCAGGCGGATCTGGTGAAACATGCCTTTGATGTCACCACTGACTGCCACAGCAGGTTGGGGGAACCCGATGAGGACACCAAGCAGAGTAGCCCCGAGTGCAGGTCTAGGGAGCAGAAGGTCGTTTAGGGGCAGGCCTTGGTACTGAAATGAACAGTTAAAGACAATCCTGTCCTTACTATTCTGGGTCACCATGTGGTGCAGAATGTACCAGGATTCTGTAGACTGGTCAGCTTCTTCGGGGGTTATCCTTGCCATATAACCAGCCTTCTCCAGTTTCTATATCTCATTACAGTAGACCTCTGCCTGCCTCAGGTCCATGGCAAGTCTTCTCTCTATGCTGCGGAGGCACGGCAGCACATCTTCCTTTGGAGCATGAAGCGGAGTAGCGTTTGCTCGCCGAAGTAGTGGGGTAGCATAGCGCTGGACTCCATCAGCCTCAACCCTGGTGGTGGATGCTTGGAGCATGGCTATGGCTTGCTGGTCCTGCTTGGAGCAGGTGGTTTCCTTCTTACTGGTGTAAGGAAGAGTGTCGACTTGCCAGAGGCGCTCAACATTCCTGAAGAGCTCGGTAGCAGGGGAGACAGTGGATATGCGGAGACACTGTGAAAAAGATGTAGTCTGGGCAAGGCTCGTAGGACCCTGGAGTGACCAACCTAGTCAGGTGCAGATGCCGAGAGGACCACCTGGCAGGCCTGCACGTACAGGCTGTCCTGGGATCGGGAGATGTGGCATATCTGAAACAATCAGAAGCAGCGGCTGGGTGTGGTCGACTGGGGGTAAGGACAGGCCGCGGAGGTGCTTTTAGCATTTCTGTAGTGCAGCCATTGGGTAGGAGTGTTCAGCCAGGCTGAGGCCTTCGGCTGTGAAGGCCTGGTGGATCCGGCACTTCTGGTAAGGCATGCACAGTGGACAAACATCAAAGGAGACGGAGCTACCCTGGAGCTGTTCGACATACTGCTGGACTGTCTGTAGATGGAGAGTCTCAGGCTGTTTGGGAAAGTTCAGGCGCTGCATGGCTTGAGGGAGAAGGATACTTCGTTTGGAGTCATCGTCCAACACGGCATAGGTCTCCAAGGCTTGGTCCCCGTTCCTCAAGATGATCTTGACAACCTTTAATATCACCTGTTGTGGATGGTTGGACCGGGCGAGATAGACCTTGACCCGGTGTAGTAACCATTCGGACTTTGGTTGCACCCTGCTGGATCGAGTCATGCAGAATGGTAAGGTGCTGCTATTTGCATGTGTTACAAGGGTTTCTTCAGAGTACATGTTTCAGCGGAGTGGTTGCAGCCACACTTCCAGCACCATTTCCCCTCTTGGATCCACTTCACAACCTGGCTGGTAGATAACTTCTTGAAGTCATCACAGGCATTCAAGAAGTGTTCCTTGTTGTCACAAAAGGGACAATACAGCTTGGACTTGAAGGTGGTCTTGGCGTGAGCAGGCTCTGGAGTACTAGCAACTTCCCCAGCATTGAGAAGGATGGCCATGGTCTTTTCCTTATAATGAGTGACACGTTGGTCCTTCTTGGCTGGCTTGGGTGCATCACACTGGTAGAGTGTTGAAGCTAGGCTTGAGAGGAGCTTAGCTTGTGACTTCATCTAGAGCCAGGCTGCCAGGTCAGGCAGGGTGTATGTCATGTCTGACCCTGTCCGGAGAATGCCGTGGCTCAGACAGTATTCGATAAATCCATCCCTGAATGACGGAGGCATCTTGCTTAGGAGCCAGTCGACATGGGATCCACATCTAAACTCAGACCCGACTGGCTCTTCAAGTGTCCCAAGCATGCCCACCAGAGACTGGATGGACAGGGCGAAGGAGTCAAAGGCTTCAGTGTCACTAAACTTGATGGTAGGGGAGTTGAGGATGGCACCTACACTGATTGGACGAGCTGTTGGGGTTGACTGTATTTGTCTTGTAAGGCTTGCAATGCAGTGGTATAAGGCCAAGTGTCATACATGTAGGTCTTTGCTTGGTGGAGGGCACTGGGAGCTTCAAGTGGCTGATAAGCACTTGGTATTTATACTGTTCAGTCAGGTGCCCGTGGCCCATCAAGTTATCCAAGGCCATCTTGAGTAAATCAAAGTCACTTTCTTGGTCACACTCAAATACTGGCAGCATCGGCTGGGGTTTCCATAAGGAGAGGCAATCAGCGTCTCCGAACCCTGGATGCTGGGGATACCCTGAAGTAATCTGTGGCGGTATAGGAGCCATGTGGGTTGCAGTGAAACTCATGTGCTGGTATGGTTGAGCTGTGGTAGAGGTGGTCACATGGTAGGTAGGAGTCTGCAGTGCAGTGGGTCCTGTGGCATGATACTGCTGGGTCTGGATGCCAGGTGTAGCTACAGAAACTTCGTGTGACCTCGCGGGAAGCTCGGTGGGAGCAGACACAATGGGAGCAGGGTACAATGACACAGGGGCTGCAGCGGAGGTCGACATCGCCTGTGCTGGAGGTTGCATCACTGAGGTGATGAAGGCAGAGTGAGCCGGTGGGGGATGCATGCTCTCTGGTACAGTAGGAAGCGCTAGAGGAATGGGTGCCACTGCATGGTGCTGCAACCCAGTGGGAGGATAAGTCAGTTTAGATACTGCTGGCAGCAAGGGAGGGGGTGCAAAGTGTAGATGAGTGATGGATTGATGCAGTAAGCCTGCAGGAGCATTGGCAGATGGAGCATTCGTAACTGGTAGAGAGTAGAAGTTCATTGAAGATGATGCATTTCTATGTGGTCCCTCCATCTCTGGTTTTTGGACAAGTGAGGTGACCAGCTTGGCTATGTGAAGTTCCTTCTCCTTCTTCTTCAGTCACCTCTGCCTGTCAAATTGTTTGGCGAAAGCTTCCCATGTGTCTTGTGCCTCCTGCTGTAGGCGTTGCGCTTCTTCTTGTGCCACCTGCTGTTGGCACTCTGCTTCCCGGGCCTGGGCGTTGAGGTGCTGACACTCCAAATCAGTGTTGTAGTCTTCTAGGACCTGACACTAACTCCTCCAGCTCCAGGCAGTGGATACTCTCCTGAAGGATAGCTTCCTGGACTGGTGACAGAGCATGTTGGGGGTATACACCCACAGATGAATGAAGGGAGCCAACACCGGACCTGATGGTGGTCCTAGGAATTGACTGACGTGAAGACCTACTACCCTCAGGTGGAGCCCTTGCCTCACTTGCCAGGCATCTGGATGGCATCAACTGATGTGGGTGCTCGCTCCTCATAGATGGGGCCCTCGTCTCGCTAGCTCAGCGCTGTGATGTATGAGATAGAGCCTTTGGAGGTTCCTCTTGTGGTTGAGGTTCATAGCCCACCTCGAAGTCGCTTAGGTGGCACTCTCTGTGGGGATGAGCCGATACTCTGTGGTGTCTTGGTCTGCCATAGTATCTTGAAGGAGGTCCATCCGGCTCAGAGGACCAATATAACAGAGGTCTATGGCCTCTACAGATGTGCTGAATAGAGCTGGCGAACACTATGGCGGTGTGACTCCGATTAGGGAATCACGGAAGTTGAGCTTCAGTTTGAGGAGATTTATTCGAAGAAGAATGTGGTTGTATCTGTCATTTACACACAATTTCCTCGAAATGTAAGAAAGGCAAACTGTAGCTCACTAGCAGACAGACGGACCGAGACAAACTAGTTAGAACTGGTTGAAAATCCCCTAGTCAGTAAGAAATCGAAAATCAAGTCTGAGGGAAGTAATTAAGTCATTGAAATTAAAGATTTATTTGACATGGATTGGGTGGTTAAAAGTGCAAAATCAATTGGGATTATAGGGGGATTAGTTGGACTGGAATCACTATAGCAAACTGTAATCAAATTTGCTTACAGTCTAGCCTGACAGTTAAAGACACATAATGCAAAGGGTAGTGAGTATTAAATTGTGGCCTGCTCCTAACAGGAATATTGTAAGAACCATGAGATGAGAGAGAACTCACCTTTAGAAGAACTGGATTACACAGGGCAACATGTAATAACGAACTGGATACGTCATGTTTTATGTAACAAATTATTTTTTTATAACTACACCTATGGAAGTAACTGGGGGGACTGCATGGAGAGTAAATAGTCATTAATGAATACAGGGCCGCACGGTGTAATGACAATTAGCCGCTAACATGCGGCTACCCATCTTGTTGGGGTAGACACTGCCTCTTTTAAAAAAGGAAAAGTGGGGCATCTGGGTAGTGTAGCAGTCTATTCCGTTGCCTACCAACATGGGGGTCGCCGGTTCGAATCCCCGTCTTACCTCCGGCTTGGTCAGGCATCTCTACAGACACAATTGGCCATGTCTGCGGGTGGGAAGCCGGATGTGGGTATGTGTCCTGGTCACTGCACTAGCGCCTCCTCTAGTCGGTCAGTTGAGTCAGTCGCCTGTACATGCCCTTTAAAGCAAGACCTCATTAATAGTCTTTCCTGAAGGAAGTAACGGGGTGCTCATCATACTTTTATCCCCGAGTTGTGTGTTGAGCCAGCAAAAAAAAAGCATTTCATCGTGAGAATAAGTATAAATTTGCTTTTCATTTATGACAAATTTGAAAATATATGGCTTATAATGATTCCTTTTTTGCTTGTTTTGTGTGTGTCTGTCTGTCTGTCTGTCTGTCTGTCTGTCTGTCTGTCTGTCTGTCTGTCTGTCTGTCTGTCTGTCTGTCTGTCTGTGTGTGTATCTGTGCATTTGAGAGACTGGCTCTGAGTTTGAGTGTGTACATTCAAGAGTATGACTGAAGAGGTCACTTAGATGAGTGATGAAACATTTCTGCCAGTCAACGTTGTCGAGATGAACTTACTCAACTTTCTTTAATTGAAGAATATGATGATACAACAGTGTTGTGTTTTGTTTGTTTGTTTGTTTGTTTGTTTGTTTCAGGATCCGTTTTTAAATGAAACACGGGACACATGTGCTGTTGTTGGGAATGGAGGTATACTGACTAACAGCAGCTGTGGAGAAAAGATAAATTCTGCCCAGTTTGTTATCAGGTGGGAAAATCTCTCCAATACACTAAAACCAATGGGCTGTGAAATATTGATTACAGTTAAACAGCAGTTTCATAGCTATTGAACAACAGTTTGATAGCTATGAATTACTTTCTTTTAAAAGTGATTGTTAAATCCCAGTATGTTACTGGGTTGTCTACCGACCACCCAAACCTAATAATTGTTTTTTAAATGAACTCTGAACTGTTAACTTTGGTAGTTCTCAAATATCCATCCATCCATCCATCCATTAGCCAAACCGCTTATCCTGCTCTCAGGGTCGCGGGGATGCTGGAGCCTATCCCAGCAGTCATTGGGCGGCAGGCAGGGAGACACCCGGACAGGCCGCCAGGCCATCACAGGGCCCAGGGAAAAACAACTGGAGTCTAATTGGATTTCCATATCACTGGCAATTTTAATGTACACATTAACAACCTTTCAGATTCTCTTGCAACCAACTTTTAAATATTACCAACTCCTTTAACTTCGTCCAATGTGTCCAGCTCTACGCATAACCATGGTTACACTCTTGACCTTGTTTTCACCCTCGCTCTGACCTTGAATTTGTTTTCCATGTTTGATATATGCATTATTTTTGACACCATGCTTCAGTCTTCGGCTCAACCGCAGAAACACAGAGTACATTCTCATTTCTTCAATGCTAACTCTGCAGCTACTTTTTCATCCTGATTCTCTGATTCCTATACCCCCCCCACCACTACCACCACCACCTGATTCCTCCAATGTTAGTGATCTTGTAACATGGTTCAGTGTTCAGTGTCCTTCTGCGCTAGATACCACAGCTCCTTCCACTACCAGGTTGTTTTCATCAACTAACTCTTGCCCCTGCATTAATGACAACATTCATCATCTAAAAAGGGAAGTCAGAAGAATGGTGCATAGGTGGAAGAAATCCAAACTCAGGGCCCAACTCCTCCATGTGAAAGAACTACTGTCCATGCTCAACCAAAGCATCAAAGAGGCGAGAGTTGCCTACTTTGCAGGCCTACTTAGGGACAATAAACAAAATCTGAGGTTCCTGTTTACAACCATTGACCAGCTTGTAAACTCTGTCCATCCTGATGTATCTGCCTCCTCCCCAGTAGACTGTGAAAACGTTTTGACAAAATCCATAACATTCATTCGAATTTTAACCTTGCTAATATTTCCTGTTTCATCAATTAACTGTCCTACACTCTTGTCTGATTTCTCCCCCATCTCTCTGCACAACCTTATTGACAATGTATCCCATATGCGCTTTGTCCTCTTGTCCTTTAGATATAACCTCACCCCGCCCCCCCGAATTCCCTATATAGGTCCTGCTTACCATAGCCCTAGCCTGATCTTCATGATTAAGCTTCCTCTCACCTCAGGTTGTGTTCCTGATGGTTTTAAGATGGCAAGTGTCCAACCTGTTATAAAAAAAAAAAAACAGAACAAAGAAACCTGCCCTAGATCCAACTTTACCAAATAACTACAGACCTATTTCAAAACTACCACTCATCTCCAAATGTCTTGAAAAAAATCGATGCACAACAGCTCCTTGGGGTCATATATTTTTCATATCATATATTTTTTAATAAATTCCAATCCAGCTTTCACCAACAACATAGCACAGAAACATTACTACTAAGAGAGACAAATGACACCCTCATGCAAGCTGACAATGGCGAACATTCTATCATGGTCCTGCTTGACTTAACTACTGTTTTTGATACTATTGATCACTCCAACTTGGTTGAATGTTTAATTAAGTGGGTTGGAATCTTGGGCTCTGCTCTCAGTTAGCTTTCATTGTATCTGTCTAACAGGACGTTTTAGGTTGCCATAGACAACTTTGTGCCCTCAACTGCCCCTACACTCTGTGGAGTTCCGCAGGGTTCAATCTTTGGTCCCATCCTTTTCTCAATCTACATGTTATCTCTTGGCAATCTGGTTAGCCAGTTCGATTGCATCTCTCACCATTGCTATGCTGATGACATGCAGCTGTATTTATTAGTTAAGCCAAATGATATGGGTTATATTGGTATCCTTCATGACTGCCTGGCTGCTATTAAGGAATGGATGTCAGTCAATTTCCTTCAGCTCATTTCAGACAAAACTAAGGTTCTCCTTATTGGTCCTAATAAGTTTGTGTCAGAAGTGAAGCCCTGTATCGACCCTCTGGCCACTTATGGTTAACCCTCTCCAAGAAATCTGGGTGTACTCTATGACCAAAATCGGAATTTCGACCTACACATAAACAATCTTGTGCAAACCTGCTATTCACAACTCTGGAACATCACAAAAATCAAACCAATGCTATCAACCAGACATCTTGAATTACTAATCCATACCCTAATTTTTTCACACCTTGCTCTTTTCTCCTGTCTAAGCCGAGCAGCCATCTCATCTGCAACTCGTGTAAAACCCTGCAGCCAGGCTGCCAATCTTTGATCCCAATGAGTTCATATGACTCCTCAATCAATGCTATCAACCAGAGATGAGTTTAAATACTTGTGGTCAACTGTCCAAAGTAACGGGAAGTGCAGGAGAGAGGTGACGAAGAGAGTGCGGGCAGGGTGGAGTGGGTGGAGAAGAGTGTCAGGAGTGATTTGCGACAGAAGGGTACCAGCAAGAGCTAAAGGGAAGGTTTACAAGATGGTTGTGAGACCAGCTATGTTATATGGTTTGGAGACAGTGGCACTGACGAAAAGACAGGAGGCGGAGCTGGAGGTGGCAGAGTTGAAAATGCTAAGATTTTCACTGGGAGTGATGAAGGACAGGATTCGGAATGATTATATTAGAGGGACCGTTCAAGTTGGACTGTTTGGAGACAAAGCAAGAGAGGCAAGATTGAGATGGCTTGGACATGTGTGGAGGAGAGATACAGGGTATATTGGGAGAAGGATGCTGAATATGGAGCTGCCAGGGAAGAGGAAAAGATGAAGGCCAAAGAGGAGGTTTATGGATGTGGTGAGGGAAGACATGCAGGTGGCTGGTGTGACAGAGGAAGATGCAGAAGACAGGAAGAAATGGAAATGGATGATCCGCTGTGGTGACCCCTAACGGGAGCAGCCGAAAGTAGTAGTAGTAGTAGTAGTAGTAGTAGTAGTAGTTCATATGACTCCTCTCCTTAAGCGAGCACTCCTTCAGGTAGGGACACGAATGGGGGCACTGTGAGCCATGTTGTGCTAGCTAGCTCAGCTGCAGGTACAGATTGAGTAGCATGATCTGCCGGATTCTGAGTGGTGCAGATGTAGTGCCACTGCTCAGGTTTGGTGGACTTCCTGATTTGATGAACTCAGTTGGAAACATACACGTAAAACCGTCTGGTGTGGTTATTTATGTATCCCAAGACGACCTTGCTGTCCATGTAGAACTGCAATATGTCTGCATTGATGTCCAACTCACTCTCTATCACCTCCGCCATTTCCACTGCCAACACAGCCGCACCCAGCTCCAATATTGGGATAGTGTGGGCAGCGAGGGCACTAGATTCGCCTTTCCCATGACGAATACATGACAGTCTCCATTACTGTCGATCACCCTGAGGTAAGCTACAGCAGCGATGGCCTTCACTGAGGCATCTGAGAAGATGTGGAGCTCTTTCCTTTGAGCAGTAGTAAGAATGGTAGATGTGTAAGCTCTTGGAATCTTAAACCCACTTAAGTCTTGTAAGGAGTCTTTCCACATCCTCCATTTAGCTTACTTTTCATCCGGAAGAGGGCTATCGCAGTCGAGGACCTCAATGCTCGTGAGTTCTCTCAGCAGGAATTTCCCCTGAATAATGATCAGTGTGACAAGTCTGAGAGGGTCGAACAGGCTGTTCACTGTGGCTAGAACGCCTCCACAGGTGAAGGGTTTCTCTGTGGCCACCACTCTGAAGGTGAAGATGTCATGTTTCAGATCCCAGCTCAGCTCTAAGCTGCGTTGGATGAGGGCCGAATCGCCATCGAGGTCCAAGTTCTGCAGACCCTTCACATGATCTTCTGGCGGGAAGGCCTCCAAGACATCAGAGTGGTTTGACGCTATCTTATGGAGGCGTAAGTTGGAGGTAGCACGCATCTCTTGTGTCCTTTTCAGCAGGTTGATGGCTTCAGCAGCTGATGGTAGTGACTTGAGGCCATCGTCAGCATAGAAGTCACACTCAAGAAAGTGTTTGGCCTCCATGCCATACTCACTTGCTCCATGTTGTGCCGCGCGACGAAGACCATAGACAGCTACTGCAGGTAACGGGATGTTGCCAAATACATGGACTTCCATCCTGCACTCAACAATCTCCTTGCTGGGCTCGTTGTCCTTGAACCATAGGAACCAAAGAAAGTTTCGGTGGTTTTCTCTGACAGTGAAGCTGTGAAACATCTGCTCGATGTCCGCTATCACAGCCACTGACTCTCTTCTAAAGCACAGCAAGACTCAGAGTAAATTATTGTTCAGATCCGGGCCAGTAAGCAGCACACTGTTCAGGGAGATGCCATGATACTGAGCACTGGAGTCAAAGACGACTCTGATCTGATTTGGCTTTTGAGGGTGATACATGCCAAAGACGGGTAAGCACCACCGTTTCTCTCACTCTTGCAGCAGTGGAGCTAATTCCGCCTGGTTGTGATCGAAGACCTTTTGTATGAAGTTCTCAAAGATTGTGCTGCTGAGGCTGCAGTCATCGAGGACTCGGATGTTGTGTGCAAGGCTGTGAAGAGAGGTGCAGTGTTGTGCTTCAGTGCTAAACCTCTCCTTGACTTGAAGATGATTGGGGCACAGAGTGAGGAGAAATTAACGTCCATTTTCAAGCACATTGGTCTGAAAGGAAGTCACAGCCACTGGCTTGTGGGCTGAGCCCAAGCAGACGTCACCTATAACAACCCAGCCAAGGTCTAGTATTTGATCATAGGGTGCACTGGGAGGACAATTGCGTTGCTCTCTGACTTTGTGAACCTCACGTATGTCACCTCCCAGAAGCAGGCATATCTGGGACTCTGTATCTAAATGTGGTATCCTGTGAGTTTTGGACTTCAGGTGAGTGTGATGCTGTGCAGGAGCTGGAGTTGGAATCTCTGACCGGTCATCTGGTATGTGATTGCACTCAATGAGCGTGGGAAGCATCACACTTGTTGTTCCATCCAATGACTCTGCCATGAACCGTGTGGCCCTTCTCCCAGATGTTTCAGTGACTCCTGAACATGTGCCGGAGAGTGTATGGCAAGTCTGACCCTTTAATTTGGAAGAGGTTGAAGAACTCGGACCTGGCCAGTGACCTGTTGCTCTGATCGTCCAGAATGGCATAGACTTTTGTGGCGTTGTCTGGGCGTGCCTTAGGATACACCTTCACTAGGCAGATCTTAGAACAGGATCTAGGTTCTCTACCTTTGTCACAGACCTCTGTGCACCTGGAGGTGACTGCTGGCTGAGGTGTCTCTCCTTCGTCCTCCCCGCCATTCTCTGAGGAGGGGTCTCGCATGTCCCATGGAAGGGGTCCAGGATGAAGCGCTGCAATGTGGCGGTTGCTCTCACTCCCTGCACTTCAAAGCTGCCTCACAGTTCTTCGCCAGGTGAGTAGTAGAAGAGCAACATCTAAAGCAGATACCATTCTCTTTAAGAAAAGCATTGCGCTCTTTAAGTGGCTTGCTCTGAAAACCTTTACACATTTTTAGAGGAAGGGTTTTTTTGCGGATATGGCATTGTCAGTCAGTGTCACCCCGCTTGCTGCTTGAACTGTTTGACTGAGGAGCTGATTGATACGATGCGGCTTCAGTCTTGTGAGTAGAGACGTGACTTTTGATGTATCCTGAACCCCTTTCCACTTCTTCAGACTTCAACGGGCCCATAGAGAACCTGCTGGAACTGTTCGATGAGGATGTAGGGACTGTTGAAAAAGTGAAGCTAGGGTCGTTTCTTCTGCGTGCTTCAGTACATGTGAAGTATGTGAAGTATGCAAATGGAGGAAAAGAGATATTGTGCTGCTCCTTGTATTTAGAGCCTTGAGCTAACCACTTCTCTTGCAGACCGAGTGGCAACTTCTCAATGACAGGGTTGTCTTCGTGATTGATTTTAGGAAAGTTCTCTATTCTCTCAAAGAGAGCTCTCTCGATAACCTCAGGGGAGCCATAGCACTCCTCTAGGCAATCCCAAGCCATTCTTAAGCCTATGTCAGGGCTGGCAACATGCACAGAACGGATCCTTATGACATGCTTCGAAGACTGATTTCCTAACCACTTTGTTAAGAGGTCAGGCTCCTCGCTGGCATTTAAGTTTAGTCCTCCAGTGGCATTGTGGAATGAAGACTTCCACACCCAATTTTCTGGGCGATCGTTGAATTTGCTGAGGCCAGAATTCACAAGCTCTCTACATACCAAGTACCTTGCGATGTCACTCATACCAGTCATGTCATACGTATGCACAGTATGTGGCTCTAATGAGGCTCTGTTGAAAGAGGAAGAGTGCGCCTGAGCAGAGAGGCAGTGATCGAGGGGGTGGTGATGAGCTGCTGGCGTTGGCCTTTTGGGTTGCTTTGCTGCAGGAATATCATTCTTGGGTAAGAGATGATAAGCACTGCTGAGGACCAGGGGCGCACTCCTGTATATCTGATTTGACATCCGGTTTGATGAGTGGCAACAATGATGGCATTTATGGGTCAAGTACTGGGGACCTGTCATCAATAAGATGTAGCTGGGAGTGATGTTCAACATATTCACGGGTGCGCTGAATGGCGAGATGAACTGAATCATGGTGACTCCTACGGCCCTCTCTACAATTGATCTCTGCTGCTGCCTCGAGAACTTCAGCTTCTGCTAAGGCTACTGCTACCTCCCTCTTGTGCTCCAAAGCTGATAACTCAGCTGCTATGTGTGCCTCTTTGACCTTCAACTCAGCGGCAAGACAAGCCTCTTCTATCTTTAATTCAGCTTCTCACTGAAAGAAGGTGGCACGTACACGTGCAGTTTCAACTTTAGCGCGGGCCCTGGCTGCGGCCCTGCTAGCTGAAGAAGATTTAGACAAGGTGGATGAGGTGGAATGTTGTGATCTTGCTTCATGTGCAGTGTCCTGTTCTTTGACACCATCATCAGTCATGGACAATTTCTCCAGTCCAGCTTCACTAGTATGTGACATCGTGAACTGCGGTCCTCCAAAAATATATGAGAAGAGGTGAATATGGAGGCCTTTGCATGCGTGGGAAGGTGTACTTGCATAGTACCTTATTTTCATGATGCTGTGATGCCGCGAAGACACTTTTTTACTATTCTGTCCTCAGTGTGTATGTGACTGTACACAAATCGACAGATAGCTAACAGGCTTCAAAAGAAAGTCAGAGGCTGGCGTAAAGTTGAATGCTCTTTACTGTTGTTGTCATTCTCATGAAACGATTTTTATAAAACTGAAATGATACAGAAGGACAGCACAAATTACCAAATACTATTTAAACATTGTCATACATCCACAGACATGAAATAATGTTAACGACAGCCACAGTTATAAAATACACATACTACATTCAAATGATACTACTACAATAGGATACACCATAGCTACTCGTAGCTAGTTTAACACTGGCAGTATTCACATGCAGATAAACTAAATATTAAAGTAACATAACAGAACACATTGTGTACCATTATAATTAACTGTAAATGTAAATATAACTTACAAGTGATGCTTTCCCTAGGCACAAACAGAGACAGGAAAGGATAAGGTAGCTGGAGCTGCAAGCTGGCCACATCGCAATTAACAACTAAAGCATTTCCTGATAAGACTGTGTCATGTAACTAAATCAACCAATGAAAACGGTAGTAGGAATTAAACAAGAAAATGATGAATTACTCCCGAATGACCACTAGGGGGGAAAGGATTAAACTAGATGCAAAGTTCTTACAGAACATGACAAGGTCCACTTTGGAAAAGATGACTTTTCCAGCCAAGTGGGCGTAAAAATCCTGGATGTGTGGGACTGGGTCGCAATCCGGTGTCGTTATATTGTTGAGTCGGCGGTAATCACCACACGGGCGCCATCCGCCGCCAGGCTTTGGGACGATGTGGAGTGGTGAAGCCCAGGGGCTGTTGGAGCGGTGAATGATGTCGATACGCTCCATATTCTCGAACTCCTCTCTGGCGGCGGTGAGCTTGGCCGGGTCGAGGCGCCGAGCCCGAGCATAGACTGGTGGGCCAGTAGTGGCGATGTGGTGCTCAACTCCGTGCTTGGTGGTGGAAGACGAGAAGGTGGGCTGCATGAGGACCGGGAACTCAGCGAGAAGCCGGAGGAAATCGTCTGTGGCGGAGAGCGTTTTAGACAGTCAGATGGAGTCTGCTCCGATGAGAGTACACACATACGAACTGAAAGTGACAGTATCGATCAAGCAGCGGTTTTTGACATCAAAGGAAATCAACGCCGAGGAGGGGGACGGCCACTTTTGCGGTGACCAAGTCCCAACTGAACCGCTGTCATCCAAAACACAGATCCACATACGCTATGTGGACAAAAGTATTGGGACATGCCTCTTAATCACTGAATTCAGATGTTTCATTCAGACCCATTGCCACAGGTGTATAAAATCAAGCAGGTAGCCATGTAGTCTGCATTTACAAACAGTTGTGAATGAATGGGTCGTTCTGAAGAGCTCAGTGAATTCAAGCATTGTACTGTCATAGGATGCCACCTTTGCAATAAGTCAGTTCATGAAATTTCTTCCCTACTAGATATTCCAAGGTCAACTGTAAATGGTATTATTGAAAAGTGGAAGCGATTGGGAACAACAGCAACTCAGCCACGAAGTGGCAGACCACATAAAGTCACACAGCGGGGTCAACGAGTGCCGAGGCGCATAGTGCGTAAAAGTTGCCAACGCTCTGTTGACTCAATAACTGCAGAGTTCCAAACTTCCTCTGGCATTAACATCAGCACAAAAACTGTGCAGCGGGAGTTTCATGGAATAGGTTTCCATGGTCGAGCAACTGCATGCATGCCTTAAATCACCAAGCATAATGCCAAGCGTCGGACGGAGTGGTGTAAAGCACGCTGACACGGGACTCTGTAGCAGTGGAAATGTGTTCTGTGGAGTGACAAATCACACTTCTTTGTCTGGCAGTCTGATGGACAATTCTGTGTTTGGCGGATGCCAGGAGAATGTTACCTGCCTGACTGTATTGTGCCAACTGTAAAGTTTGGTGGAGGAGGGACAATGGTATGGGGTTGATTTTCAGGGGTTGGGCTAGGCCCCTTAGTTCCAGTGAAGAGAAATCTTAATGCTTCAACATACCAAGACATTTTGGACAATTCTATGCTTCCAACTTTGTGGGAACAGTTTGGGAGGGCCGTTTTCTGTTCCAGCATGACTGTGCCCCAGTGCACAAAGCAAGGTCCATTAAGACATGGTTGGGTGAGTTTGGTGTGGAAGAACTTGACGGGCTCCACAGAGCCCTGACCTCAATCCCATAACACACCTTTGGGATGAGCTAGAACGGAGATTGTGAGCCAGGACTTCTTGTCCAACATCAGTGCCTGACCTCACAAATGCTCTTCTGGATGAATGGGCAAAAATTCCCACAGACACACTCCAAAATCTTGTGGAAAGCCTTCCCAGAAGAGTGGAAGCTGTTATAGCGGCAAAAGGGGGACCAACTCCATATTAATACCTATGGCTTTAGAATGGGATGTCATAAAGCTCCTGTAGGTGTAATGGCCAGGGGTCCCAATACTTTTGTCCACATAGTGTAAGTGCAGATGGGGTTGCCGTTGGCAGCTTCTATGGGGGGGCATATCCGCAGGACAGGGTGTCTATGCTCGATGCAGGCATAGTGCTCCTTTGCGCGCCCGTGTTGCACAGGAACCGCCGTCCAGAAATGGTGCCCTGGCGTTTCCCGCCGCGCTAAAACTGCATAAAGATCGGCCTTGGGTTTGGCCTTGGGTCCAAACTTTACATGGTAAAATCACAGGCCGTGGTCCTGCCGCCGTTGAGAAGATGCTACTGTGGCGGCGAGTGTTGTGTCTCCAGGGAGTTATGAAAATGTTTGGGCAGGAAAAAACCCGGCCGCGCAGTGCTGTTGACTAGCCAGGAAAAAATTATCAGTCTCCTCGGCCAGAGCAGTGATGGCGGTGTTGGCTAAAGCAGCCCGTACCTGAGAAGGCAGCTGTCGCAGAAACAGTTGGATGAAGATGAAGTCGGGCTTGTGCTCTCCCAGGAGATCTAGTATCCTGTCCATAAATTCAGACGGCTTACTGTCACCGAGCCCTTGTAGAGAAAAAAGCCGGCTGGCCCACTCAGCGTCAGAAAGTTCAAACCTTTTCAACAGGTCACTGTCTCGCATTTATCCTGCTGCGGGGGATTTTTGAGAAGGCTCACCACTCTGGTTGCTGTTGAACTGTTGAACACATAATAGTATTTTGTGGCGTCCGCAGTGATTTCCCGCAACGCAAACTTTGCTTCTGTCTGGGCGAACCAAGCCAAGGCTGACGACTCCCAGAACTCCGGCAGCTTGAGAGGAACTGCATCAGTCTGGATTAAGACAGGATGAAGACATCAGTCTGGACAAGACAACTGATCAGTTCGTGAAGAATTGTCTCTGGAAACATCCGACAAATGTCGGGGTCACCAGTGTAGAAATTGCAAGAAAGTAGAGACGGACAATTTCTCTCATTGACAACGTGAACGCATGTATCTTTTGTTTCTTTTTACAAAACCATCAGCCTGAGCAACATGGCACTGCTGCACCCAATCATCGTCGTAGCTCACCCTGTCAACCCGGAAACACTTTCTTAAAGTGACCAGAACCGATTATGGTGAACTATGTCCATAGAGTCCGCTACACTATGTAAATAAACTCTTACTTACGGGTTGTTATTTCCGTCTTTTAAGTACTGTCAAAATTCCACACTGATTTTTCTCTGAATTGTTCTCTTTCTGATTCAGATGCAACTTAGCCCCTGTAGAAAATGACTATGAGAGAGATGTAGGTAAAAGGTCTAACCTTGTGACAATAAATCCAAGCATCTTCTTCCAGAGGTGAGTGTTGAAATATAAAGACTGGATGAATTTTATTGCTGCCACAGAATTTTGTTTGTTATGTTCCTTCACATCCTGTCTTTCAGGTTTGGGAGTCTGCTGGAGCGCCGCCGTCCCTTTGTGGAGAAACTACATAGCTATGGGGACTCTTTGATACTCCTGCCGGCCTTCTCCTATGGTCTTAATACAGCTGTATCCCTCCGAGCTCTGTACACCATCCAGGACTTTGAAAGCCCCACAAAGCCTGTCTTCCTCAACCCAGAGTATGTCCAGAGTCTGGCCCGCTTTTGGCGCTCTCAGGGCCTTAAAGCAGTTCGGCTCAGCACAGGCTTTATAATGGTTAGCCTGGCACTAGAGCTCTGTACCAATGTAGAGCTGTATGGGTTCTGGCCCTTCAACGAGCACCCACATGGACACCAGCCCCTTACCAACCATTACTATGATGACATGCAGAGTAAAAAGAATGTTCATGCCATACCTGCTGAGTTTGAACATTTGCTGAGGCTGCACAGCCAGGGTGTGCTCACAATGCATCTAGGAGAATGCCCGACAACCACCAGGTAAGCAGCAACGCAGAAACAAGCCCGCAATTACCCCAGGCATGACAAGAACATAGTATGTTATCTTCAGTCTCACCGTCAAACTGTAGACTGACAGTTCCCGGCATCAGGAGGGTAACATTAGAAAATGCCTACTGGGAAAGTGATGAAATCTGCACTAAAATAGACTGAGAATCTTACCTGCTGGACACTGGGGCAGAACTATCAATGAACCATCTGTAGCATGTTGAGCTCAAAATCCCAGTGAATGCGTGAATTTGGAAGAGTGAGACAATTAATTTGTGATTGTGATTTAGATCAAAGATATTGGGCACCACCTCCTATGCAAGACTAACTATATCTCACTCAGGCATGTAGATCAGTCAAATAATCTGAAGTTTCAGGTCTCTAATCAGTCACTTCAATTCTAAATCATGTGATATGCTGGGAGAGTGAATGGATTAATATAACAACTGAATAGAGGGGAACAGATGAAATGGGAATTTATGAAAAAGCAGACTAATGGTATTTGTATGATGCACAAGATTTATCAGTCACTAGCAGTTGATAAGGTAGAATTTGAGTGCAACTATGGAAAAAAAACTGGTTACAGTCAACTGGAAGGACTGTGATAATATCTGTAAATTATCACTTACACAACAGTGCCAGTCAGATTTAGCAGAGATGGGTTTTTAATAAGCTGTTTAATAAGACAATCTCCATGAATGGAGGTTGTCTTATTATTAAACAGCTGGGCACTGGCTTGATGTTTGTCATCAGGAGTTGAGCTGAGAATAATTGGTGCAGGTTGCCAGGAGGGGCATTGCAGAAGTTTCATTGGATTCTGGCAATGATGGCTGAGTTGAGATGAAGTTGCGCTTGGATTCGTCAACTCATTTTAATCAGCTGAGCATGGGGGGGGGGGCGGCAAGAAGTAGATACTGAGGTCTTGAATTGGTTGTTCAACAAGAGCATGCATTCGGCATGTGCCTTGTGAACAGTGGTCCTTACTTACGTACAGTGAGATAACTTTAATAGGTGTTCAGTTTTGAAACCTGTTATACTCGTCACATGGTTATCCATTGCTGACTGGAGAGCATCACCATTTCAAGTCTTTGTCTGAAGGTTTTGGGCACTGGCCAAGTGTCACAGTGGCCACATCTTCTGTTACCAACCACCATCATCTGATCTGATCTCAAAATCCCACCTTTAAAGAAAGTACTTTGATGGTGTAGAAAAAAAGGTGTTTCTAGTGTGGCCCATTATTGTATATATGTGGGAAAATCCTGAACAATTTTTGCCAGGGTTTCATAGTCCAACAGTAGCTAACCATGTGCCATGGAGAGCCACGTGTATGCAGGTTTTCATTCCAACCCGACTCCACATCAGGTGATTTCACTGATGCATTCTTCCTCTTTGGATGAAGGGTTGCTTATCAGTGAAATCACCTGCTCTAGTCAGTGACTAGCTTCACTTAAGAGTCTAAACATGACCTTTGTATCATTTGAAATGACTAATTAACACAAAAAACTTGATATTTAATTTAACGTGGGTCATATAATTATGAAAAGATGACATTATAGAATACATCATACAGTACAAATTCCATATTTTGACATTGCAAATTATGTAGATTACATATTTTTGGTCAACAATATGACAACTCTCAAAATTCCTTTGTCTCTGAAAGGAAGGAATCTTTGCACAGTGAAATTTACAACTTTGAGATAAAGTGAGGAGAGTTGTTAGTTTAGTCCTGTTGGAATCTAATAATGGCCTGTTGAAATCTGAGAACACGCTGTTTGTTGGCCTGGTCCTTAACCAAGGCTGATCAGCCTTATTTTAAGATTTCATTTGGTCTTGTGTGTAGAAGTTACTGCCACACACCCATGCTTAAAGTCCAAAGCCACTCCACTGTTCTACTGGGTGATGGGAAAACAGTACCAATGCCTAGGTCTCCACATGCTTCAAGCGACCTAGTTCGTATACCACTTCATCCACTCACATTGGACAGAAAAGACATTCATACTTTTCTGAACAGCTAAATTCGAGGGTGGGGTGAGAAGCTGTTAATTTTATATGGGAGGATGGGATTATAAAACCAGAAGTAGTCGTTGCCACAAGCGATCAGTTTGTGGCACAAACACACTATTACTTTGTTTGCCAGCTGCACCTCTTTGCTTGTGAAAAGCAGTAGCATACCATGGGGTTTCAGTCAGGGCCTTCAGTAAGAACTGCCCCCCCCACACACACACACATTTCTCATATGGATGCCGATGCAGCCAATACAGCCACTAACAAAATACATAGTATATGCACTATTGGATCAACACCAACAAGACAGCTGATCTTCAACAACCACTACACACACCACTGTGCACTATACCAGCTATGCAGCATCACCATCAGATATTCCTTTATGTCACTCAGCAACCAGACTGCACACACATATGGCACAAAAACAACATAAGAGGGCACTCAGTAGAGTGCAGATCTCCGCTGGGCATATCGCCTCTTCTCTGGTGCTCACACTTACATGCAATTTTTTTTGTTATTGGTATTACGATTATTATCATCACCATTCTTCTTCTTCTTCTTCTTCTTCTTCTTCTTCTTCTTCTTCTTCGTAGTAGTAGTAGTAGTAGTAGTAGTAGTAGTAGTAGTGGTGGTGGTGGTAATAATTTACGCCTGGGATGTATTGAGGGTCACACAAGGAAAAAAAAGCACTCTTGAAACAAAATAAGTCCAAAACCAACCATTTAATTATGGACAAAAATAAATGGATGTTCATTCACCAATCAGTGAGAGAAGTGAAAGTGAGGGGATGATGTGGCAAGCCTGAGGCACTGGTCAAAATGTGCATTGGAAAGTCTGTTTCTTTCCTGGTTCTTGATCAAGTTCATTGAAGAAAACGACGATCACATATTACGTGGAGGGGAACATTGTGAGTAGACTACTCACAGTGTTCCCCTCCACATGCTCAGGAGCATTGCGATAGCTCTCATGTTTTTGAATCGAGCTTGGGGAACCATGTTCATCCAAACGTCACTCACCTCAACGTCCTTGTGTTGTGCTTTGAGCAAATCAGATGTTCCCATCTCCAAAACCTCCATCTGAAGCGCTGCCTCATCTATAGAAAGTAACAGCCTTTGGCTTCTGCAGTCCACTGGCCGTCAACCAAAATGGAGAACGTCTGTTTCAGGAAGAGGAGGATGTCACCGGAGAGTTTAGGGGAGCTTTCAAATTGTTCCTTGAAGTTTTCTGCCAGGCTCGTCACGAAATCCTTCACAGCTGGATCCTCCCGCATTTCGTTCTTCTCACAGTGCTCCCGCAGACGTGGAAAGTGCAACTTTCTCCAATGAATATCTCCCTCCAAAAGGTTCAATTTTGACCGAAAAGCTTCAACCGCCTCGTACATGTCTGCAACAGTGTGGTTCCTGCCTTGTAATTGCAGATTGATTAAGGTGATTTAGATGAGATATGATGTCCAGAGTGACGTATTTAAGATTAAGTTTTTAGCCTCCCAATCTACTCACAAGCCAGTTGGGGCCGCCCCGATTAATATCAAACATGTTTGACTTTAAATGATGGCCGAGCGGAATAAACCGCCGTTCTTGCAACCCGCTCGTCATGTGGCTGGGAGGTTCGTATCCCAGACTCACAGTAACCGGTCACGACCAGCGCGTCCACGGGGTAAGGTATTCTTTAGGCCACTCTTACACGAGGGATGGTGGGTGTAGATCGGTGTAGTGTTCGGGGACTCGTCGTTCTCCAGCGACCCCTCTGGCCCATCCGGGCGCCTGCAGCCGAGCAACCGAAAGCATTCTCCCTACGTCTCCCTCGCGGCCTGAAGACAATGCAATCCATGCGAGGCTTCAAAAAAAGGGGGGGGTCCAAAAAAAAAAGCTCCCAAAATAGGTAAGCGAGGCGATTATGAGTAACTTCAATGGGAAATAAGAATGACAGAGAAGATAACAATAAATATTTCAACAAAAAAAATAAATAATTATATATATATATATATATATATATATATATATATATATATATATATATATATATATATATATATATATATGCCGGGCGGCACGGTGGCGCAGCGGCTAGCGTGGTCGCCTCACAGCAAGAAGGTCCAGGGTTCGAGCCCCGGGGTAGTCCAACCTTGGGGGTCGTCCTCTGTGTGGAGTCCCTGTGTCTGCGTGGGTTTCCTCCGGATGCTGCGGTTTCCCCCCACAGTCCAAAGCCATGTAGGTCAGGTGAATCGGCCGTACTAAATTGTCTCTAGATATGTGTGTGTGGTGGTGCAGTGGTTAGCTCGGTCGCCTCACAGCAAGAAGGTCCTGGGTTCAAGCCCCGGGGTAGTCCAACCTTGGTGGGTCGTCCCGGGTCGTCCTCTGTGTTGAGTTTCCATGTTCTCCCCGTGTCTGCGTGGGTTTCCTCTGGGGGCTCTGGTTTCCTCCCGCAGTCCAAAGACATGTAAATGGTGAATTGGTTGTACTAAATTGTCCCTAGGAGTGTGTGTGTGTGTGTGTGTGTGTGTGTGTGTGTGTGTGTGTGTGTGTGTGTGTGTGTGTGTGTGTGTGTGTGTGTGTGTGTGTGTGTGTGTGTGTGTGTGTGTGTCGGCCGACCCTGTGATGGACTGGTGGCCTGTCCAGTGTGTCTCCCCGCCTGCCACCCAATGACTGCTGGAATAGGCTCCCGCGACCCTGAGTAAGGATAAGCAGTTTGGATAATGGATGGATGGATGTTTGGCTTTTATACCTGGAGATGCTTTAGTGTGAATGAACAGCGCGCATTCTGGAGCAGAAACCAACAACAATGACTGGGAAACGGACATTTCTGCAGCCAGCGGTTAATAAAAAATTTGGAATTCAAATAAACAAAACAGCTATGTTGTTGTTGTGGGGGTTTATTTATTTATTCATTTATTTCGCAAAACAATGCACACAACACCTGACAGGTTATATGTCAACCTCCATGTTTGTTTTGTTAGCCCTTGAAATATTGAGTCGATAAATTGATTAGTCAGCGGATAGAACATAAGTCGATTATTAATTTTGGTCATCAGTGAATCATTTTAGAAACTTATCAAGTAAAAATGCCAAACATTTTCTGGCAACAGCTTCACAAACGCTGAGATTTCCTTGCCTTAAGACACCACTTTCGGCTCTGGGAACTTGGACGGGGCATCTGTCATTTTTGACATTTTATAGATCTATAATAATTAAAATATTAATCAATGAGGAAAATAATTGTCAGTTGAAGTCTTATTCTAAAGTCGCTTTGGATCACAAGAATGTCTGTATCTTTCTTGGTCTTGTGGTGACCCACATCTATATAACTAGAGAAATTCACCTAAGAGGACGGTGTACATTTAAGGGAAGAGGCGAGGGGTCAGATAATGCACTTCCGCTTCCGGTACACAGTTCAGTGTCGTTGTCGAATGTATGACATGCAAAGTTGGAGCTAGTAAACTACCTCGACTACGTCTACTCTCACGTCTCCTGTCTCGTTGTTTTCTAACTCCACATTGGTGACCCCGACGTGATCGAACTACTAATACGAGTATGTCTGACAACGACGACGCCGGTGCTAACAACATGGCTATTGCTAACGCTAGCATTTACACCGCTACTGTGAAGCTACCCGACTTTTGGCAGCATAATCCACGGCCGTGGTTTCAACATGTGGAAGCCCAGTTCCAGCTGAGAGGGATAACGCAGGATGCAACGCAGTACTTCCACGTAGTGGCGGCGTTAAACGCATCGACAACGGCGCGAGCAATGACACTGTTGGAAGCTCCGCCAGCTGCTGGCAAGTACGATGCTATAAAGACATTCCCCCTGAAACTATTTGAACTGTCGGAGCTGGAGAAGGCAGACCGTTTACTGTCCCCGAATGGCCTCGGCGACGGCAAACCGTCTGAGTTAATGGAAAAAATGCTGTCTGTGCTGGGATCGGCTGATCCGGCCTTTCTTTTCACACACATTTTTCTGAGGCAGCTCCCCGCACCTGTACGCACAGCACTGGCCAGTTCTCCTCTCGCCGCCTCCAAGGACTACCGTTCTCTGGCTGCTGAAGCAGACAGGGTTTTCCTGGCCAACCGGCAACAGTTTGTGCATGCCCTGCTACCCCACCAGACCGCCCCACCACCACCTGTGTACGACTATATGGACACCGCGGCTGCGGTGACAGCCCGCCGCCAACCTGACGACGGGCTCTGTTATTACCATGCCAGGTTTGGGGCAAAAGCAAAACAGTGTCGCAAACCCTGCAGTTACAGGGTTCAGGGAAACGCCAAGGCCGGCGCTCGTTAACGGCTATGGGCGCCGGCCGTGACTGCAAGCTGTTGTTCATCAGAAACTCCTTGTCGGGCCGGCGGCTGCTGGTTGACTCTGGCGCTCAACGCAGCATACTACCAGCACAAGCTGTGGACACGATGACCGACAGTCACGGCCCCCAGATGGACGCCGCCAACGGCACGTCCATTCGGACGTACGGTATCAGACATGTGGACGTGTGTTTTGGCGGCCGACGTTTCGGCTGGGACTTTGTGATGGCTGCTGTATCCACCCCGCTCCTAGGTGCGGATTTCCTCTGTGCTTTCAACCTGCTGGTGGATGTTAAAAACTGTCGCGTGATTGATGCCGTCTCTTTTGCGTCATACCCCTGCACGCTTGGGGGGGCTGGAGCGCTGTGCCTCGCTAACACACTCTCCACCGGGGATCCATACCAACGCCTGCTCGCCAATTTCCCCGAGCTCACCACACCCACCTTCTCCTCGGCGGTGGCCAAGCACGGCGTGGAACATCATATCACCACAGTGGGCCCCCCAGTTTACGCCCGGGCCCGACGCCTCGACTCGGCCAAGCTCGCAATAGGCAGGGAGGAGTTTTCGATTATGGAGCGCCTCGGCATTGTCCGCCGTTCTGACAGCCCGTGGGCTTCCCCTCTTCACATGGTTACTAAGGCCGACGGGGGTTGGCGCCCGTGCGGGGACTACCGTCGCCTAAACAATGCCACGACCCCCGACCGGTACCCCATACCGCACATACAAGATTTCTCTACCCACCTGGTGGGCGCTGCCATCTATTCCAAAATCGACTTAATGCGGGGGTATCACCAAGTGCCGGTCCACCCACTGGAGGTCCCAAAAATGGCTGTCATCACACCCTTTGGGCTCTTTGAGTTTTTACGTATGCCTTTCGGCCTTAAAGGGGCGGCGCAGACGTTTCAGCGCCTTATGGATTCTGTGCTCCGCGACATGCCATTTTTGTTTGTGTACTTAGACGACATCCTCGTGGCCAGCGCGTTGGCGGAGGAACACATGACGCACCTCAGACAGCTGTTCGACAGGCTCAGCGAACACGGCCTCATCATCAACCCAGCTAAGTGTCAGTTCGGGGAGTCGTCCATCACCTTCCTCGGGCACCACATCACTCCACAGGGGGCCGTACCCCTCCCTGCCAGGGTTGAGGCTGTCACCATGTTCCCCCGCCCCCGCACTGTACAGTCGCTGCAGGAATTCCTGGGCATGGTGAACTTTTATAACCGTTTCCTGCCCCGTGCCGCCCACATCATGCGTCCCCTGTATGAGGCCCTGCGAGGTAAGAAGTCTAAGGACGAGCTGGACTGGTCTTCGGGGATGGACGAGGCTTTTGTGGCCGCCAAGACCGCGCTGGCCAACGCTGCGCTGCTAGCTCACCCGTCGCCTGCCGCCCCCATAGCCCTTACAACGGATGCCTCCGACTACGCCGTGGGGGCCGTGTGTGAGCAGTGGGTGGGGGGGGGGCTGGCAGCCGTTGGCGTTCTTCAGTAAACAACTCCGTGAGAGCAAGCGCAAATACAGCACCTTTGATAGGGAACTACTGGGTCTCTTCCTCGCAACCAGACACTTTAGGTTCCTAGGGCCGACAGTTCACCGCTTTCGTGGACCACAAACCGCTGACGTTCTGTATGGCCAAAACCTCAGAACCGTGGTCTGGGCGTCAGCAGCGCCATCTGGCGGCGGTTTCCGAGTTTACCACGGACATACAACACGTGTCGGGCAAGGATAACTTCGTCGCCGACTGCCTTTCACGGGCGGTTGTTAACGCCGTTCACTTGGGACTCGACTACGCCGCTATGGCAGCGGACCAAGCCAAGGACGCGACCGTTCAAGACTACCGGTCGACCCCTACGGCGCTACGGCTGGAGGACGTGACGTTCGACGCGGCCAACACCACCCTCCTCTGTGACATCTCCACCGGTCAACCGCGCCCCCTGGTGCCTACTTCCTGGCGGCGCCGAGTCTTTGACACCGTCCATGGCCTTTCCCACCCGGGAGTGAAGGCCTCGACCAAGCTGGTGAGCGTCAAGTTCGTTTGGCCTGGGCTCCGTAAGGATGTTAGAGCCTGGGCCGGCTCGTGTGTGGCGTGCCAACGCGCCAAGGTGCACCGCCTTACCAAGGCCCCTTTGGCGCCGTTTGTTGTTCCAGAGAGGCGGTTTGACCACGTCAATGTTGACCTGGTGGGTCCCCTGCCCCCCTCCCGTGGTTATACGTTCCTCCTCACTATTGTTGACAGGGCCACCAGGTGGCCAGAGGCTATTCCCTTGTCCTCCACGACGGCAGCAGAGGTAGCACGGGCGTTCATCGGCTGCTGGGTGGCCCGTTTCGGCACGCCGGGTGACATCACGAGCGACCGGGGCTCCCAGTTTACCTCGGAGCTCTGGACGGCGGTCGCTGAGCACCTGGGGGTGAAGATCCACCGCACTACGGCGTACAACCCGCAGAGCAACGGACTTTGTGACATGAAAGCCGCTCTGCGGGCAAGCCTCACTGGCTGCGACTGGATGGACCGGCTCCCGTGGGTCATGCTCGGCCTGCGTTCGGCCCCGAAGGAAGACCTCCAGACCTCCGCTGAGCTGGTGTATGGCCAGCCCCTGCGGGTTCCGGGGGAGTTTCTTCCGGATGCTACGGCTCCCTGGTCGGCCGCCTCTCACCTCAGTGCGTCCCGGAGCGCTGCCGGTGCCTTCGCTCCCGTTCCGATGTCTCAACACTGCCTCTCCCGGCCCTACCCCCGCGGCGGGGACGCCCTCCTAGGTCGGCCCCGGCACCTGCCTCTGTTCCTGCTTCGGCCCCGCCTATGGCCCGGGTTTCAGCCCCATCTGTTTCCCCTCCTGTGAAGCGCAGCCGTTATGGCCGCAGGGTCCGCCCCCCGACTCGTCACCTGTTTTCCCCGTGACTTTGCACTATGTCATTGACTGTTATGTTGTAGAGTCTATTTTTATGTTCATGACTTGCGCTTTTGCTGTTTTGCATTGTTTTGTGTAGGTGAATTCTGGGGGGGCCTGTGTGGTGACCCACATCTATATAACTAGAGACATTCACCTAAGAGGACGGTGTACCTTCAAGGGAAGAGGCGAGGGGTCAGATAATGCACTTCCGCTTCCGGTACACAGTTCAGTGTCGTTGTCGAATGTATGACATGCAAAGTTGGAGCTAGTAAACTACCTCGACTACGTCTACTCTCACGTCTCCTGTCTCGTTGTTTTCTAACTCCACAGTCTTTGATTTTTAGTGCCAGTTGGTATCCAAAGTGTTCCATCACCGCCACCTGCTGGTCTAAAATGAAACCGTTCTAAGAGTGATTTGTGTGTGATGTGCCGCCCTTGTGTATAATTCATTCTAGCCCTTCTGTTGTCTGCCGGTCAAAAAATGACCCATAACAGTGTTTAACAGCAGAGAAAATACTCTAAACGATCTTTTTTTCCAACCTTAAATTTGACGACTTTTCCTAGAAAAAGTGAAACATTGTTTTTGTTCATATTTCCATGAAAGCTGTACAGCACTAGGGTACTAAGATTGTCTTCGAGTCATGTTTGACCCTAAGACAAAGACTACTTTCTGCACATTTCAGCTACTTTCTTAGACTATACAAGTGCTATCTCTTGCTAAAAAGTTAAATTTTACACCTATGCAGTACCTAAGCAATAATGATAATAATAATAATAAACCTCTACTTTAGTAAAGAAAACAAGTGTTACAGGTGTGTTGTAATAAAAACGAGTGGTGTCCACTGATTAAATGCAGTCTTTCTGCACTGTGAAGAGGGAAACCCCAGATAGTCACAAGGTTTGTGATGAATGACAGGTTGTTTCTCCATGCAAAACAGATTTGGGTTTTAAAATTGAATTAGGTTGCTTTAATTTAGAGGTTTAATGAAAGTGGGTCATAAATGACCGTTAAGACAAGGGCAGTATGCAGAATGTGGACAACACATGGGCTAGTGTGTGCATTCTGATGACCGTAAGACAACGCTGTTAAATCTGTCCTCGTGTGCGGTCTCCCCCGTATTCAGTATCTGGTAGGATTTGTAAAGTCCCCAGGTGTGCACCCAGTTTCAGAAAGATTATTTGTTTTTTGTTTTTGACGGATGTCTGCAGTGAGGCCGCACCCCCAACCTCACTGCTTATGTTGGTTTGTGGTTGTAGTTGTGAACACTCAGAGAATTGGTGGTTGTGATATACTTTGATATGCTTCTATTTAAGCTGCTCGGTAGCTTTGGAAAGGTGAGCAATTTTGACACATAACCTGAACCTAACCATCCCAGTCCTGAGTCCAGTTCAGTCTTCCTCGGTTACCATTTGCCCCAAAGCTGTTGCTGATTTTTCAGTTCTGTTTCTGTGTATTGAAGTTCGGCTGTTTGGTTTGTTGGTTGTCAGCGTGTACTTTCATGTGTGTGTTCCTGATACCCTCATGTTTCCTTTCATCAAACCTTTTGTTTCACCTGGTGCCACATTTGCATTTGGGTCCTCAATTCCTGCAACCACCATGACACTTAGATGATATTTGCAGTAACTGTTGGCTCTTCAATTTCAGGTGTTGCTGAAGAAGTGGGTAAACTAATCCTCCATCTGTATATGTGATGTAAGACACTAAGCCCTGAAAGGTCCTTATCCTGGTTGCTAAAGAAGAGGAAGGCCCACCTGTATGAGTCCCTCCTCCATGATGATGATGTCCAGGATTCTGACCCTCATATTTCTTAAATATTAATTATATTATCAGTTTATTTTATTGCTTCATATCTAGAATAATTAGCTTGATAGTCAGTATGACCAGTTTTTGATTACATTAATTTATCTGAATTGTTTGTGTTATGTCTGCACATATCGACAGTGCTGCATTTGATTTGGTGCTGTGCTATTGTGCTGGGATCGATTGGTGATGCCTGCGGGCTCTGGGTTGTTTTATCGGGTCTGCCTGTGATGCTGTGTGAGTCTAAATAAAGAATGCAACGTAGAGGTTATGTCGAGCGACGTGATTTCTAAATACAATATTGGCGACGAGGATGGCTGATATCTCTCTCCCACCACCTGCCCCCTTCCTGGCATTACCTGGTGAGCCTCCGGTACCATGAACTCGCTGGCTACATAGTGTAGCGAATTCGGGGGGCAACGCAACCACAGGAACAGCCGCGGCCGGAACGCGAACCTGTATCGCCCGCACCGCAGGAGACATCGCTAACCGCTCGACTAAAGGGCTAGACCCGCGAGCCAGCGGCCAGCGTGTCTTCTTATCCATGCACATTACACTACCCCCCCTCCTTCGGGAAGCGCGTCCCCGCGCTTAAGCATATCAGCTCCTTCACGCCTCAGGGCGCATACGCTTCCGATGGCCTTACGGTCGCTCCATCCTACTTCTGACACCAATGTAGCGAATTCGGGGGGCAGTCTGGGAGACCGTCGCCATGGCCGGGTCGGACCCTTTAGTCGACTGGTTAACGTTGTCGCTTGCGGAGCGGGAGACAGGTTCGCGTCCCGGCCATGGCGACGGTCTCCCAGACTGCCCCCCGAATTCGCTTCAATAGTTTTGAAAATTACATCATCGCCTCAGGGCTCGACGACGTGTGCCAGGCTAGGAAGACGTCTCTGTTGCTACACTGCTTGGGAGCAGAGGGTCATCGTGTGCCGTCAGCGACACCAACTGCCTGAGTCTGTGCAGCAGTATGTAGCTAATTTGCGAGGGCTAGCTAGCTCATGCAAGTTTGGCGCGCTTCAGGACGAGATGGTTCGCGACCAGCTTATCGAACACACCAACAACGCAAAGGTGCGTGAGACTCTCCTGCTGGAAAAAGACGATCTGCTGCTGTTCAGAGCAATTACCATCGCACTACAAGTTGAGAGAGCAGCTGAGTGTGCTGCTATTCTAAATACACAGCAAGTGGCCACCTCCAGTCAAGCTGCCAACGACTTCTCCCTCTACTCACGGCTGCCCCTCGGGACGCAACCCAGCCAGAGCGAGGCGGGCGCCGACTCCACTGAGGACGTCTTGCAACTGCAACGACAGCTTTCTCGGCCCCGCCCTCAACAGTCCTGTGGTAACTGTGGATCTCGGTCTCATGTTTCAAGGGCTCAGAACTGCCCTGCCCGTGGCCAGACATGCCGTAGCTGCGGTAAGCAAAATCACTTTGCCAACGTCTGTCGATCTTCCCCGGCTGGGTCAGAGGGCCACACCCCCCAGTCTTCAACCGCCATCATTCACAAGGTGAGCTCTGGGCCAGTGTCATTCAAATCATGCACAGTCAACATTAATGATGTGTGCATTCCCCTGCTGTTGGACCCCGGTGCAGGTGTGTCTCTCCTGAATGTTGATACCTACAGTCAATTTTTCAGTTCACTGCCACTGTCCGCACCCTCAGCTGTCCTCTGTAGGTATGGTGACTCCAAAATCGATCTGGTTGGCTCTCTCCAAGTGACTGTCCGCTATGGAACCAAGCTGGTGCCCAATGCAGTTTTTCATGTGGCACACCGTGGGGCCAACCTGATGGGACTGGACCTGTTCTCCGCTCTGGGGTTCTCCCTCTTAGACAGAAGGGGGGCAGCAATCCTGACTGTTGCCACGCCTTGGCAGCAGAAGTGGCCATCGCTGTTTATGGGGCTGGGCTGCCTCTCCGCCTTCGCCCATCAACCTCTCCTTAACCCTGCTGTGAAATCTGTCATCCAACCACTGCGCTGCATCCCATTGGCTCTCCATGATGGGGTCTCCGCCGAGCTGCAACAACTGCTGGAAGCTGGCATCACTGAACCGGTGGACGCGTCACCTTGGGTCTCAAACCTAGTGGTGGCTAAGAAGAAGTCGGGGGGCCTGCGTGTTTGCGTCGATCTACGTGCAGTAAATAAGGCAGTGGTCCCTGATAAGTATCCACTGCCCACCTCAGAAGAACTCACTGCTCAGTTCTGTGGCTCTGAGGTGTTCTCCAAGCTCGACCTCAGACAGGGGTACTTACAGGTGCCCCTCTACCCCAGCAGCCGAAACCTCACAGCCTTTGTGACACATGCAGGAGTGTTTCGCTACACCAGGATGCCTTTCGGTCTCAGCTCCGCCCCTAGCTGCTTCCAGAAAATCATGGTCTCCGTGCTGGCTAGCATACTGAGCGTGGCCATTTATCTGGACGATATAGTGCTACACGGGCCCACCAGTGAAATCCACGACAAGCGCCTCAACATGGTCTTCGCAGCCCTGTCCAAGCACAAGCTAACTCTCAATGCTGAGAAATGTGTCCTCTCTGTGCCAGCCATCGAGTTCATGGGGTTCTGGCTGTCAGCGAGCGGTGTAACTCCACTACAATCCAACGTGGACGCCATTCAGGCCATCCCTGAGCCCAGCTCGGCCGCCCAGGTCGCCTCCTTCCTGGGTATGACAAGTTACTACCTGAGGTTTCTTCCCCAGTACTCTGCGACCACAGCCCCCCTGTGCCAGCTGCTGCGTAAGGATGAGCCATGGGTGTGGTCAAAGGCATGCAGTGACGCTGTGCGTGATCTCAAGACTCAACTGACTTCACCACCAGTGTTGGCTCACTTCGACATCTCCAGCTCCACCTTTGTGACCTGTGATGCGTCAGCCACAGCGATAGGGGCTGTGCTGTCTCAAACCAGAACAGTGTGGAGAAGCCCATCGCATTCGCCTCCAGTGCCCTCAACATGACCGAGCAGCGGTACTCCGTGGGTGAGCGTGAGGCATTAGCCTGTATCTGGGCTTGTGAAAGGTGGCACCTCTACCTCTATGGCTGCTCCTTCACCCTCAGGACAGATCACCAGGCCCTGACAGCGCTGCTGTCCACATCTGGGACAGGCCACAAACCCCTGAGGCTGCACCGCTGGTCTGACCGCCTCCGCCAGTACAACTTCAACCTGCAGTTCACCCCAGGCAGAGACAATGTTGTCGCCGACCTGCTCTCGCTCTGTCTCCACCCCAGCTCCACAGACGGACACTGACTGTGTGGAAAAGGACATTGTCCAAATGCTACACACACCCCTTCAGGCCACTGTCTCTCTGCAGAAGCTGAGGGCAGCCTCCGAACAGGACCCTGTCCTCTCCCAGCTCCGCACCTACATCCAGAACGGCTGGCCTCACAAGGTCCCAGAGGAGCTGGCTGCGTTCGCCCAAGTCAGACAGGAGCTCTCCTGCTGGAACGACACCTGCGTGGTACGTGGGTTTTGTACAGTGGTCCCAGCTGCTCTCCGTGCGCGTGTTTTGAATATGGTGCATGAAGGCCACCTGGGCATTGTGAAACTGAAACAGCGCTGCCAAGCCCTGGTGTGGTGGCCGGGGATAGACAGAGATATTGAGGCTCTAGTGAAGGACTGTTCTGCCTGCCTTGTGAGTGGCAAGACTGGCCACCAGGCTCCCCCACCCCTGCAACCTCTCGCCTGGCCCTCTCAGCCCTGGGAACACGTGCAGTTGGACATTTGTGGTGAGATCCATGGAGTTCCCCACCACCAACGCTTCATGGTGGTCGCCTACGATCTACATTCAAAATGGCCTGAACTCACCACTTCCGGCACTGTGACCTCACAGATCATCATCGACTTCCTGGACTCTCTCTTCTCTCGCTGGGGCCTCCCAAAGACCATCACCACTGACAATGGCCCTCAGCTGGTCTCTGCTGAGTTCACTGCTTATCTCGAAAGCAAGGGCATCCGTCATATACACACTGCGTACTACCACCCCCAGGCCAATGGCGGCGTTGAACGTTTTCATCAGTCACTGAAGAACGGCCTCAGAGCACACATGGCCCAAGGGTGCTCTTTCACGCAGGCCATCCGTCACACTCTGCTGCACTATCGGGCCACACAGCACTCGACCACAGGCGTCTCCCCAGCCTCTCTCATGCTAGGCCGGGAACTGTGCATGCCCCTTGACAGGCTCCGCCCCTCCACACCCCAGGCACCTTCCTCTGGGGTCAGAGCCTCAGTCACTCATCAGCAGACGCGGATGAAGCAACGGTTTGACCAGTCAAAACGAACCAGGGTGCCAGACATCAATGTGTCAGACTGGGTCAGGGTCCGCAGGCCCCACAGGGACAATAAAATGGCTTCATACTGGTCCTTTCCTCTCCAAGTCACCCGTCAGCTGGGCCCAGCCACCTACCTCCTCAGCGATGGCACTCGGTGGCACTCCAGTCGTCTACGGAAGGTGTCAGCTCCACCACACACAGCTGGTGACACAACCTTAGCCATTCCCTCAGCATGGCGAGATGCCCCGGGGCTTCATGCAGCTCCTACATGGGCCCCAGACATTCCTGGGCCTCAGCTTCCCCTGCCTTCTCCCTCCCCACCTCGGTCTGCCCAGCCTCAGGTCGCCTTGCGGCCTGTTCGCACGTTTACGCCTTGGCCACCTAGAGGACTTTGTGTCAACCTTTCATGTTTGAAATCCTGCCGGGGGGGGGGGTGTTATGTCTGCACACATCGACAGTGCTGCATTTGATTTGGTGCTGTTCTATTGTGCTGGGATCGATTGGTGATGCCTGCGGGCTCTGGGTTGTTTGATCGGGTCTGCCTGTGATGCTGTGTGAGTCTAAATAAAGAATGCAACGTAGAGGTTGTGTCGAGCGACAGCGCTGTGTCCTGATGTGATTTCTAAATACAATAGTTTGGTTACATTATATTTTATCATGTCGATGTCTTTCAGATGTTCAGCCTTTAGGAAGGCTGAAAGGGGGGGGGGTGTGACCATATTCAAGAATTCATAACCTGTTACCTGCTGACCCACCCACCAATAGTTGGTCAGCAGGTGAAACCTCAGAATCAGAATAAGAAATACTTTATTTATCCCCGAGGGGAAATTGGGTCCTATTACAGACACTCACGCTCTAGTAAAGAAAAAACTAAAAACTAACATGATACAAGAAAATAGCAACACATAGAAACAAGAAAACAGAACCAAATAGAAATAAAAGATAAAATAAGAAATAGAAATAAGAACAAAATATATAAACATATATGCGCCATGAGGCGGCACAGTGGGACAGTGGTTAACGCGGTTGCCTCACAGCAAGAAGGTCCTGGGTTTGAGCCCCGGAGTAGTCCAACCTTGGGGGTCGTCCCAGGTCGTCCTCTGTTTGGAGTTTGCATGTTCTCCCTGTGTCTGCGTGCGTTTCCTCTGGCTGCTCCAGTTTCCTCCCACAGTCCAAAGACATGCAGGTTGGGTGAATTGGCTGTACTAAATTGACCCTAGATGTGAATGTATGGGTGTGTCAGCCCTGTGATGACCTGGCGGCCTGTCCAGGGTGTCTCCCCGCCTGCCGCCCAAAGAATGCTGGGATAGGCTCCAGCATCCTCACGACCCTGAGAATAGGATAAGTTGTTTGCATAATGGATGGATGGATGTGCACCATGCTCCAGCATAGAACATCCTATTTTTATTGCACTACCACAGCACAAAACAAACAGCACAAACAAAACCCGACGGGGTAAAAAGTCGAAGGGCCAGTCCAGTGACCATTAACTCCGAATGTCTGGCACTCTGAGGGAGGAGTTGTAAAGTTTGATGGCCACAGGCAGGAATGACCTCCTGTGGTGCTCTGTAGTGCATTTCGGCAGAATGAGTTTATCACTAAAAGTACTCATGTGCCCAACCAACATGTCATGGAGTGGGTGGGAGACGTTGTCCATGATGGCACATAACTTCAACAGTGTCTTCCTCTCAGAAACCACTGCCAGAGTCCAGCTCCACCCCCACAACATCACCGGCCTTGTGGATCAGTTTATTGAGCTTGTTTGCATCTGCTACCCTGAACCTGCTGCCCCAACACACAACAGCAGACAGGAGAGCACTGGCCACCACAGATTTATATCACATCCTGAGCATCAGGTTCTCAGGTTCTCATATTTCATCTGCTTGTCAGTGTGGATGAATTATTTCCTTGCATCACTCACAAGAAAGCAAAACAGATATTTTTGTATTTACAGGTTCAGCAACCAGTCCTCTGTTGGTATTCCTAGAACTAGTACATAGCATCCAAAAATAGATAGGTGTGAATATGACTTATAAAACTGGCGGATTAGTCATAAAGAAGGGAAGTAAAACTGAGCGTCTTAAGTATGAAACCGATAGGCTTATCTGCACACAATCTCTGAAGAAATTCACATGTACAATCACATAGCTGTCTTAGTTTCGGATATAATAAAAAAAACAGTAACATCTGCAACCTTGGGGTTTTTTCTCTATCTCACAGAAGACACTTTTTGCCTTGAGGTGGAGCACAGACTTTATTATATAGCCTTTATTTCCCTACTCGCTATCTGGGCACAGATTTTAATGTGTCTTCTATATTTTTGTAATTGTCATTTGACCACAGATTTCATTTTTTTATATCCTCTTGTCATTCATTCAGTCACAGACTATATTGTATTAATTAGTATTTATGAGTAAAATGCATGCATACTCATTTGGTTTTGCTTGTTTGATTATTTTCATGTTATTAGCATCTGAGTGCTTTTAGTTTGACTCTGTTTCAGTGATAACTTCTGCTTGATATTTTCCTTCACTGACAATTTTTACATTTACACATTATGGAACTTTCTATTCAATTTTAACAGATCCCAAAAGTTGATTGCATGCGTGCTTCATTCATTCTCTCCCATTAGGAATGTTCTAATGGAAAGATTATCAATAGTTAAGTTGTTAAAATATTTATGAAATTGTTAAAATGGTATTAAATAGCAGTGGGATGCTTGAATTCATTGATATTACAACAAATTCAAGCATTTTACTGATATACAGAAACTCCCTAACTGTTATGGATATGTTTTGGGGTCTTTATTTCCCCTTCCGTTCTATTTTTTTGGTGCACAGCTGATTGTAAACATGAGATGCCACAGCTATGCTTATTATTTGTGTTGTATGCTGTGTGACGCCTGGGACATTAAGAACAGGGAGAGAAAAAAATACAAATCCCAGTGCAGCAGGTTTACTGAGTGTGACGTCACGTCCTGCCCATTCGTTTGGCGGAAAGGACTGATTGATAATTGGTCACCGTCGGCGGGCACAAGAAAAGACAAGCAGTTAGGGAACTGAATGGCACACGCTCGGTGGAAGCAACAGCGTTTCTCTACACAACTCTCTCTCCACCAAAAACAAAAGACTTGAACATCATCTAAAACGAACAGGGCTGGCCGCTCACGGGAGCTGGGATTGCATTATTCGGACCACTGAGAGGAGACGTCCTCGCGGGGGTCCCGAACCGGCTCACGGCTGCAGTGACGGTAAGCATAGCTGCGAGTTTACTCGCCTCTGTTTTCATATCAGCTCTGTGTTTTGTTTTCTCAAATCTTTTCACGTTGTGCTACTGCAGTGACAAGTTCCCGTTGTTGGCTTGTCGCGGCTGTACCATAATAATTGGGGGCTCGTCCGGGATCTGACAGACAGCGTAGCCTGACTACGCTGTCTGTCAGATCCCAGGAAGCTAACGTGATTAGCATGCCTTATTAGCCGACCAGTTATGTATCTACTCATAAGCAGAAGGTTCAGGTGGGGTTAACTTTATGTCGGCCTGGCAGTAGGAAACTTTGGTTTCCACCTGCAACGATAACTCGATCTAACATTCTGCTTGTGTGAATAAATAGTGATAGCTCAGGTAAACATCTAATCACCAAGACAGGTCTATCACCAATACCCTTTCTGGGCTTTATTCTATTAGGAGCTGTATTAATGCGGAGAAATAGGTATGGTGTTTATATTGTAGGAGCCAGTGATATAATTAGCTTCGGAGTGTGGTTAGGTACAGGCTAGTGCTTGAGTGACCATGGCTAGAGGAGGCTGGTTCGAAAACCGTTATAGTACGGTGTAATTTGCGCTGTCTCCTGTTTGTTGTGTTGCGTTGCTGTGGTTTGCAACAGACGACATTGGTAAAAGCGGGTTGCTTTGTTTGTTGTTAGCAGCTAACTTGGCTAGCTACACATTGTGTCAACAGATAAGCTATATATTATTAGTTATTTTGAATTAATCTGTATACACGTCGGAAAGATAGCATCCGAGGACGGAGCTGTTTGTTGCGTTGTGCTGTGTTGGACAACATTGAGAGTGATTCCTGTAATAGAGGGTCGCCGTATTTGCCTTGTGTATTTCAGTTAATCGTTGTGGCACTATTGTTAATTGACAGTATTTGCTATACAGCTAATCTGTGTATGTGTTGATCTCATTTGTGTATTTGAAAACGCTTTGCAAAATGAACACCTTTGATGTGGAAGAATACTGCAGTAGGCTTACTAGCCGTGGTGAGCTCTTCAGGTTGAAGAAGGAACAGTTGGGGGCTGTAGCCCAATATTATGAGATAGCCACTGGGTCTAGAATAAAAGTGAGTGAGACTGTGCAGCTTATTGGGGATCGCCTTAATCTACCTGATCCAGAGAAGGAAGAGGCAGCCAGGCAGCCAAGCTCCAGCGGGAAGAGGAGAATATGAAGAATTGTGCTAGAAAAAGAGAAGCTCGGATTAAATTAAAAGAGGAGCAAAAGACTGAGCAAGCCCACCTGGCACTAGAAAGAGATAAAGTGCTGTCTCAGGACCCTGCTTTGCGGCAGGTCCCAGAAAGTCGCTTTGATCCCACTAGTTGTCTGAGGCTAATGCCCAAGTTCAATTCCCCCGAAGTGGGGGTTTTCTTTGAAGCGTTTCAGAGGATTGCTGAGGAGATGAAATGGCCACGGAACAAGTGGACATTGCTGATTCAGAGGAGTTCGGAAGGGAGAGCTCAGGAAGCATATGCCGCTTTAGATGCCACGCGAAGTAAGATTATGGTGTGGTAAAGAAAACTGTGCTAGCCGCGTATGAGTTAGTTCCAGAAGTGTGCCGCCAGCAGTTCCGGTCCCTAAAAAGGAAAAGTGATTAATATTTTCCGGAGTCAGCTAAAAGACTGGAGTTGGTGTTTGGCAGGTGCTGGCCTCTACTGGGACCTCAACTTTTGAAGGCGTCTGTGCACTTGTGCTAATGGAACAGTTTAAAAAGTGTGTGCCCCAGCCCATAGAAATTATCTTAATGAGCAGGACGAGAAAGATCTCAGAAAAGCAGCCACATTAGCCGACCAGTATGAGCTAACTCACCATGACATGTCTGATGGAGGACGATCTTTCAGACAAGCTAGGGAAGCTGAACGAGATCCTGACGCGGCAGGGGAAAATGCTTCTGGCTTTAAGAAAATTTCTGACCGACCCCAACAGGTCCAGGTTAAGTCTGAACGTATCTCTCCTCCTCGTGAGTCAAGAAGAGTTGAGCAACCTCCTCGAACTGAGGTTTATTGCTTTTATTGTAAAAAAAAAAAAACCCGGTCACACAAAGTCTGTTTGCCGGAGGCTGCAGCACAAGGAAGCTTGTAAGCCCGTAGCCTGTGTAGGTGTTTTGCCTTAAGTACTAGAAACTAGTGAGTTTGTGGATCCCTCGAGGGGGAAGTACTAAGAGATTACATAGGTTTTGTATCTCAAGGTATAGTTGCAGTGTCTGGGGATGGCCTAGAGGTCCCAGTTTGGTGGGACCATTCACTACTTCTGAAAGGACTGTTGGATTTACCACCGTCCACCGCGACTGGGGTGTCGGTTGTGGTCAAGGGGTTGGTGACCGTTACGTTCCCGCTCCCAAGCACAGATTTTTTTGTAAAAACTGAGCTTGTGACTAAGGTAGTGGCCGTGGGGGTTATAGACACTCTCCCAGAGAAAGGTATTACCTTCCTTTTAGGTAATGACCTGGCAGGCACTCGGGTGCGCCCAAGTGACCCCAAAGACACTGTGGCAGAGGTAGTTCAGAGTGAAAGTGTTACCCCTATTGTGCAGGAACAGCCATGTGAAGAACCAAAAACTGTAGCCTTAGAGAAAGAGCACACTGAAGTTGTCACGGTACCAGGAGCTGTGTGAGGTTCAGGTTGACGAACCTCCTGTCGACCTGTCTGACACATATTTGGCTCAGTTGGCTGGAATAGACGATGCAGTTAGTTTACTCGAGACACTGGTTAAAGCTCAGTGTAAGGAGCCCTCTGAAGTGGCCGTCAGGAAAACAGCTATGTCTTTAGAAGAAAGCCAAGAGGTAGCCGCAGGGTACCATTTACATCATGATGTTCTAATGCGAAAGTGGTGCCCATTGCGCCGCCCAGATGATGAACATTGGACAATACTCTCAACAGGTGGTGTTACCCAGTAGCTTCAGGAGAGAGGCAATGCGCTTGGCTCATGAGAGCGCTTGGGCTGGCCATCTTGGTGTCCGGAAGACACAAGATAGGGTTATGCGCCATTTTTATTGGCCAGATGTATGCAAGGATGTGATGAATTACTGTAGATCCTGCCACACGTGTCAGCTAGTGGGCAAACCCAACCAAAATATTCCAGTTGCACAATTAAGTCCGCCTCCGGTCATGGAGGAGCCGTTTTCCAGGGTAATGATTGATTATGTAGGCCTCCTCCCTAGAACTAAGAAAGGCAACGAGTACCTACTCACTATCATGGATGTGGATACCCGATTTCGAGAGGCAGTACCATTACGCAGCATCAGAACCAGACCTGTAGTAGAAGCCCTCTTACAGTTTTTCTCTCGGGTAGGGCTGCTGAAGGAAATTCAGCATGATCGAGGCACCAATTTCACATCAAATCTGTTTCAGGAAGTTGCCTGCCAGTTAGGCATTAAGCAGGTGATGTCGTCTGCCTATCACCCACAATCCCAGGGTGCAATAGAGTAGTGCCATCAAATATTCAAGACTATCCTAAAAGCTTATTGCATGGAGTGCCCTGAGGACTGGGATATGGCTATATGCCTTTTCTGTTATTCGCTATTAGGGATGCCACTAAGGAGTCTACAGGTTTCAGTCCATTTGAGTTAGTGTACGGACATGAGGTCTGAGGACCACTCAAGATGATGAAGGAGAGGTTGCTTTAGTCAACTCATCAGAATGACACACTGCAGTATGTAGCCAAATTAAAAGATAGACTACAGTCAGCTTGTGCAGTGGCTAGGCAGAATCTGCAGGCAACGGAGGGCAAAATGAAACAGCAGTATGACAAGAAAGCAGTACAGCGCACCTTTGCAGCGATAGAGTGCCGGTATTGTTTCCAACGAATCAGCCTAAGTTAGGGCTAACATTTTCTGGCCCCTATATTGTGGTCAAGCATGTGGGTGAGTGTAACTATGTCATTAGCACCCCAGAGCGTAGGCAGAAAACAAGGTTGTGCCACATTAACCTGCTCAAACCCTACTTTGAGCAGGATGCTGAAAGCCCTGTGTGTTTGGTAGTAACCGTGGAGAGTGGTGAGCCTGATTGGGGGGGGGGGGGGCTGTCCTGAACATCCAGAACCGGTATCTGCTCGCTTACTCAATTCGGGATTACTAGCCAATCTTAGCTGGCACTTAGAGTACCTTCAGCCTGAACATGCTCAAGACATCATGAAACTTATAAAGAAGTACCCAGGTTTATTCAGGGACACCCCCGGTCTCACCAACCTAGTCTTCTATGACGTAGATACAGGGGATGTGGCTCCTATTAAGCAGAACCCTTGTCGAATTCCACCTTACAGGCAAGATGCTGTTAAGGCTGGGCTGCAGTACATGTTAGAGATTGGGGCTATTGAGAAGGGGACAAGTGCATGGAGTTCTCCACTGGTAGCAGTTCTTAAGCCAGATAATACTGTGCGCCCATGTGTGGATTTCAGAAAGGTTAATAGTGTGACTAAGATAGATGCCTATCCCATCCCTCGGTTAGAGGATTGCATTAATCGAATCTGTCAGGCCAGCTTCGTATCCAAGTTTGATCTTCTGAAAGGATACTGGCAGGTGCTGTTAACTCACCAAGCGAAGCAGGTGTCGGCCCTTTGTACTACCGATCAGTTATACCTGTGTCGATCGTTACCTTTCGGTATGAAAAATGCCCCAGCAACCTTCTAAAGGTTGAAGAACACCATTACAGCAGGGTTAACCAATGTGGTAACCTATATTGACGATGTTGTTGTGTATAGCTCATCATGGACGGATCATGTTGTGCATATTGATCAGCTTTTTGAGAGATTGGAAGCCGCTGGCCTGGTTATGAATCTCTGTAAGCGCGAGCTTGGAAAGGGCCAATTCACTTACCTAGGCCAGTTAGTAGGGAGAGGATCAGTGAGACCTAGACAAGCTAAGTTACAGGCAATAAACAGATCTCCCCACTCCCACAACAAAAAGGGAGTTAATGCGCTTACTCGGGATGAGTGGATTTTACTGGCGTTTTGTACCCAACTTTGCAGATGTGGTGGCTCCCTTAACCAACCTCTTGAAGAAAGGCGTAATGTTTGTGTGGATGCCCGAGTGTCAAAGTGCAGTAGAAAAGGTGAAGGCTATCTTGTCATGCGAACTGGTGCTAAAGGCCCCTGATTTCTCTGTTCCATTCAGACTGGCAACTTATGCTTCAGACCTAGGAATTGGGGCTGTCTTTCTGCAAGCAGATTCACAAGGTATAGAGAAGCCCATAGCCTATTACTGTAAAGAAATTGAATCGCCATCAGCAGCGCTATTCAACAATCGAAAAGGAGGCATTAGCCCTGGTATTAGCCATACAGCACTTTGAGTTCTATGTGGCAAGTAGTCAGAAGGAGTTGTTGGTTTATACAGACCATAACCCCGTCTTCATTGAGAAGTTTAAAGGGAAGAACCAGAGGCTATAGGTGGAGTTTGGTGTTACAACCCTACAACCTGGTGATCCAACACCTGCCAGGGAAGCTGAATGTCATAGCGGATACTTTGTCCAGAGGGCAGTATCCAGGATAGTTTGGTGAAGGAAAGCTGTTTCAAGCTGTCATGTGACTAGCTGTCGGCACCTGCGTATGACAATCATACCAATGATGCAGTTCTGCTGTGGCTAAACTATCAGAGTCATTTAGAACCAAGAACCCACCGTTTAGGATTTTCAAGCCCATGGTCTCAACGTCCAGTTCCACATAACCTTGATAGAGGATTTCAAGGACATTTGCCGCTGTAATCTTGTGCCAACTAGAAGTAGCAAGCATGGCTTCATCTTTCCCCAACAAATGCTCTCGGAAGAAATAATCTGTGATGGTACTAACTTGACTACCAGTATCCAGCAAACAGGGAGTTGGTGCACTGTTTAACTTAAGGTTGACTACTGGACACCGGCCTATGGCATGCTCAATAACTTGCTCTCACTTAAGTTCAGGTTTGGAGGAGTCTAATATCTGCCCCTGCATTTACCAACTCACTGCAACCAGGGGCTCCCGTTTCCCTGCTGACTTGAAACAGCAGCGCTTTCAACATCCCTACGCCTCTTCTGTGGGCATTGCTTTGCAACATGTCCTTCAGTCTGACACCTAAAGCCTATTGGTTTATCATCAGCTGTGAACTTTGGCAGAGTTTTTGACTGACTAGCTACTGTAGTCCTAGGGCTTTGGTTCTGAGTAGTCAAATCCTTAATTACCTTAGACAACTCAGTAATTGCTTTCTCTTGTTCTGCAAGAACCTTAATGACATCCTCAAGATACACTTGTCTCTCATTAGCAGTAACCGCTGTACACTATGCATCTGTTGTCATATGGCTACAGGCTTTCACTTTACTCTTTAGTAACCGAGCGAGGATGATGTTTCAAGATTGAGCTTAATGCTCACGTATGTCCTCTCCTTCTTTTTGTCTGCAGCTATAGAAGTTCTGTAGCAACTGAGAGGCACTGCGTTTATCTCCAGAAGCTTCCATGAGATAGCAAAACAAGTCACTTATCTGGTCAGTTTCCTCATCTTTGCGTAAATGTAACTCCTCTAAAGCTGAACCTGAAGACTTCACAATGATACCTGTTGGTCATTCATTTCTTTTTATTTGATTATCCTTCAGAAGAACAATGTCCCCTTCCTTCAGGTTTGTCCTGTTTAGCTGCCACTTTTGATGTCTCTGATGTGTGTTGAGATACTCTTTCTGCCATCGAGCCCAGAAGGTGTCAGCAAGAACTTGAACCCTCTTCTGTTGATGCTTAAACATGTCGCACTTGGTGAAGTCTCCGGGGGGAGGTAAGGCTACACCGAACTTCTGGGTGAGGACAGCTGCAGGGATCAGGATCAGAGGTGCTTCTGTGTCAGAGGAGACAGGCACTAGAAGTCTTGCATTAATAATAGCTGTGACTTCAGCCATTAACGTTGTCAGAACCTCATGAGTCAGCCTAGAGTGTCCAGCTTGTAGGAGCATTGAGTTGAGGATGCGCCGCGCAATACCTATCATGCGCTCCCATGTGCGATGAGTGGGGTGGGTTGAACACCAAAGAACATCTCTGGTCAAGCAGGTAGTCTTCCACACTTGTCTCACCAGGATTTGGAGGATCCAGCTTCAGTTCACTGGACGCACCAAAAAAGATGGTCCCACAGTCAGACCGCAGCTGCTTAGCAGGACCTCTGGTCGCGAAGAATCTGCGAAGTGCATTGATGAAGCTAGAGGAGCTCATAGTTTCAATCACCTCGATATGAACAGCTCGGGTGGACATGCACATAAACAGAACCGCCCATCTCTTACTGTTGGCTTGCCCACCTTTCGTACAGCGTGCAATGACCTCCCATGGTCCAAATACATCAAGCCCAACATAACAAAACGGAGGATCAATCTGTAAGCGCTCAGCAGGTAAGTCTGCCATGATTTGCTGCTCCATTCTGCCTCGTAGCTTCCTGCAAGTCACGCATCTGTGGATGCTGCTGCTGATAGCTCTCTTTGCTCCTACTACCCATAAACCACTTGCTCTTACAGCTCCCTCAGTTAGGTGTCTTCCCTGATACTTTATGGCTGCATGATGGTGACAGATGAGCAGTGTAGCGATGTGATGCTTCCCAGAGATTAGAAGAGGGTTGACTTCATGTCTCAGAAACTTTGACTCTGTAAGGCGTCCTCCTACCCATAGTAGGCCATTGTCATCAATGATTGGGTGAAGCTTGCGGAGGGAACTGTTAGATGGTAAGTCTCGTTTTGCCATGATGCATTTGATTTCTTTTGCATATGCTTCACGTTGGACACATCTGATGGCTGTGTGTTCTGCTTGGGTCAAGTCTTCATCTGTGAGACTTGTCTTACAGAGGTGCCAGCTTGCACAACTGATGTAATCTTTGGATTTGATGAAGCTGCGAGAAATGTGATGAAGGTAGGCTACAGCTTTGATGAGGGTGGTCCACTGTGAGAAGCGCTCAAAGCGTGCTGAACCCAAATGACTTGTAGACACTGTAGTGGCAAGCACTGTCACCTTAGAGCGAATTTAAACATCTGACTCTGGGTCAATGGGTTCAAATGGGCCTTCTTCAGGGCTGCTACTCTCAGGCGGCAGAAGGGATGTTGGACCATACAGCCATGTGGTACTAGCAAGGTTCCCTGCTGCCCCAGACCGAGAGCCATTATCAGCGGGGTTGTGCTCCGTAGAAACGTACCTCCACTGGTCTGGTAGAGAAGATTGCTTAATTCTCTGTACACGATTATTGAGATATACATAGAATCTCCTATTCTGATTGTTGATGTATCCTAACACCACTTTGCTGTCAGTGTAGAATATAGTTCTGTCTACCTTCAGGTCGAGTTCTTCTGTGAGGAGCTCTGACAATTCCACAGTAAGCACAGTGGCGCAGAACTCCAGTCTGGGAATGGTGAGCTCTGGTACTGGAGCCAGCTTGGTCTCACCCAGAATGAAGGAGACGTCACTGTGGCCATCTTGATGTGTGACTTTCAGGTAAGCCACTGCAGCTATAGCCTTGACTGAGGCATCTGAAAATACACAAAGCTCAGTAGCCTTGGCTTCTAAGATGGAGAAGGATACATAAGTGCGAGGAACATGCAGCGCCTTAAGATCCTGCAGCGAATCTTGACATCTTTTCCAGTCATCGTACATGTCCTGGGGCAGGGGGCTAGCCCACTCAAGGTCACTATTGGAAAGCTCTCTGAGAAAGAGTCTTCCTTTGATAGTCACAGGGGCATGGAAGCCTTGAGGATCGAACAGACTGTTGACTGTTAATAGCACCCCACAGCGAGTGAAGGACTTCTTGCTCTGAGGAATGTGGAAAGTGAACGTATCAGACATCATGTTCCAACTCACTCCCAAGCTGCTCTGGACAGGAAGCTCATCTGCAGAGAGATCCAGGTCGTTGATTTCCTTGGCCCTGTCTTCTGGGGGGAAAGCATTCACCACTTCCACTCGGTTGGAGGCGATCTTATGGAGATGCAGATTGGAGAGTGCAAGCATGTTTTGAGCTCTCTGTAGGACATCAATGGCCTCGGCTTCAGTAGGGAAGGACTTCAGTGCATCGTCGACATAAAAGTCCCGTTCTATGAATTGTCGTGCCTCACTACTGTATTCATCTTCCAACTCCCTTGCTTCCATTCTCACCCCGAAGATCGCCACTGTTGGGGAGGGACTATTGCCAAAGACATGGACTCTCATGCAATAGTCTACCACACCTTTGCTGAGCGAAGAAAATTTCTGTGATCTTCCTGAACAACAAAACAGTAGAACATCTGCTCTATGTCTGCTGTGACAGCAACAGGTTCCTTTCAGAAGCGGAGAAGCACACCCAAAAGGGTGTTGTTGAGGTCGAGCCCTGAAAGCAGCATATCGTTAAGAGATACTTCATTAAACTGTGCGCTCGAGTCAAACACCACACGAGTTTTACCAGGCTTCTGTGGGTGGTAGACACCAAAAGTGGGAAGATACCATCTCTCTTTATTTTTGTCACAAGGTAGTGCCAGCTCTGCATGATTGTTATCTAGCATTTTCTGCATGAACTCGACAAAGTGCGCTGTCATGTCTTCCTTCTTGTCCAGTTGGCGTCAAAGAGACATAAGCCACTTGTGGCATAGGGTCTGTTGTCTGGGAGTAGACGTCTGGGGCTGCGAAACTGTAATGGGGCGACCCAGCCGTTAGTTTCATCTTTGAAGTCGCCTTCCATCTTCTTCAGAAAGACCATATCTTCTTGCTGGAGAGCTTTGGGAAGTTCTCTATTCTAGAGAGCAAGGCTCTTTCTATTGCCTATGGTGAGCCATAGCGTTCTTCGAGTCTTTTCCAGATCATACCTAGATCAACAGATGGATGACGTATATTGACTGCTTTGACCTTTCTAGCATGTTCTGAAGACTCTGGGCCCAGCCACTTGATTGGCAGGTTTACTTCTTCACTGGCAGTAAGACCAAGGTCTGCAATGGTACTCTGAAAGGTAGCCTTCCAGTTGAGATAGTTCTCCGGCTTGTCATCAAACTTAGTCAGTCCTCCAGTTACCAGTTGGCTCTTTGCTAGGAACCTGGCGAGGTCACTGGTGGTGTTGTCAGTAGGTGCAAAGTTTGGGTTACACGTCCACTGTGGTTGTGGCTCGCTGTAGTAAAGACATTGTTGAAGTGTATCTCTTTGCATCGCCGGTTTACTGCCCTCTGGTGGTGATGAGCGGTATTGATTTGGATCTTGTCTGAAGTAACATGTGAACTCTGGTGAAGGTTTCACTTGTTTTTGCTGAGGGGTGACGTCATGCTTGGAACGCCTTGGGGTCCCCCAGGAGGGGCTGGAGGGCGTTGCTGCGGATAGGGACATCTGGAGTGCCCTACTTAGCTTGCTGCCACCACTACCCGACCCCGGAGAAGTGGCTAAAGATGAATGAATGAATGAATGTCACTCTCTAGGCACATACACATATGACCTTGTCGGCACAGCATTCAGTGAGGATATGGCAGTCATAAGCTCTTGTTGTTTGTTAGCTAACTTGCTGATCTGCTGTTGTACATCAGCTTGTTCTACTTCATCCTCAGACCAATTGACCCTTCGCTAAGCCCCGCCCTAGAACAGCCACTGTCCAATCCTATGTTAGTAACCGTTACTAAGCAGGGGAGGCCTGGCAAGCTATCGAGGAAATGCCAAAGCGGTGTGCTTACGGTACCTGCAAATCAGACAGCAGATATCCTAAAAGTTTGGAGGGTGGGGTCGTATTTTGGGCTTTTCCTAAGCCTAAAACACAAGAGGAAAAATGTCGAATGTGGATCAAACAGTGTGGAAGACCTCACTCACAGCTGAATCCATCGAGGATAAACAAAAACACATTTGTTTGCTCCAAGGTAAGCTTGATAACGTTAGCTATCTAGTACTAACAATGCTCGTTACATTTTAGTCCGGTTCCACCAAACCTTATACCTAACTTTGTATGTTATGAGTTATGTTATCATCTCAGTGCCCCAAACTCTTCCATCATCTCAATCAGCAACACCTTTTCAAATGTAGAGAAGTTGCTAGCTAATGTTACATCTGACAACCCTAGTCTCTTATACAGATGCCGATAGTGCTGCTAGCTAGCTAGTTCAGAGAAAGGGGAAGTATCATAGCAAATTTAACACATAAAAGAAACTAGCTGGTAACGTTGGTTGCGAAGGTATGCATGCTCTTAACTATCAACTGTTATCTTTTAGCATTTTGTGAATGGACAGCCTACACCTGAATATTCGAATCCCATGGCTGCTATCCCTGCAACTGTCCAAAGGAAGGAACGTTATGGAGGTTGACACAAATATACTGGGGTGGATGGGAAGGGGCGGGGGAGGGGTACGAGAGGGAGAAGTGGCAGCCACACACGACGCCAGCAGTACTGTCCGACTTAACAGATACAAAAGGGCAAGGAAAGCAAACAAAAAAACAAAACAAACAAAAACACTGTGGACGTTGATTTTTCTGTAGGGGTTTACTCCAGCAGCCTATTCCTCCCCCGAGGTAAGCACCAGAAAACAAATGGCATTTCCTACAAAAGGATGAATAAATTAAACATCTTTGAAAGGACCTTCCGGGGGTAGTTTTTAAATAAGGCTGAAACGTGAGGGATTAGTGCCCTTCCTCCTCTATCCGTTCTCACACATCCCTGATAGATGGGATGGATGTGCTCAATGCAACTCTATCAAAAGACACAACCACACTGGGGGGGAAGGAAAAAAAGATTATTATCAAACGGACCATTTCCTTCACTGCAAAGTTGCAGCTAGCTGACCTCAGTTATGCAAGGTACCACAAACAAAATGGTCAAGATGCGGTAAAAAAAGAAAGAAGATAAAAACTGTTATAAAATGAAACATGTCAGAAGTTAGTAGACTGAGATATAATTATTTGTTGACTTCACTGTTATCTCTCCAGCTATATGGTATAAGTAGTTATAGAAGTTTGTACTAAAACATATCCAACAATAAAAAAACTTCCTGATCATTGGCAGTTCAGGACCATTACAACGACTCACCTCCTTAACACCAAAATGGCATTAGAGCCATTTCTGACATCATTGTTGATTTTGAAAATCCATTTGGACCAATGCTTAATATAATGTCAGAGGTTTGCCCTTTGTTTAACCATTGTTTCATTATGACAGTAGACACACTTGTTTCAAGTTCAAGTTGTTTTATTTGTCAAATGCACAACAATACAGCGTGGCAGGCATTGCTGGCAATGAAATGCTTTAGGCATCATGTCAACCTCAAAAAAGCTAAAGAATATGACACAACAGGTTAAGATAAAGCTAAAGAAAAATCCACAAAAAAATTTAAAAATTACAGAAGAGAGAGAGAGATTTTTTTATTTTTAAAAGCAATTATTAAAACGACTAAAAAAAATCCCAATTTGTTTTTTTCCATGACAAAAAAATTACAGCACGGTTAAAGGAACAATTTCATCACTTACTTAAAAATGGTATTAAATATTAATTCTTCACCTGCAACAGAACATATTGCATCATTATAGCACCACTTTTTGATAAAATCACCCATGTTACTCATTCCTTTAAAAATCTAAAATCAACCCAGACTCTGGCTTTCACCGATGAGATGAAAACAGGAAGTACTTGCCCTGTCCTGTTCTCCACTCTGTTCTTCCTGCTACTGTAGGTGGACTGTTTGGCCTCCCCTACTACCAGATTAAGTAGTGGCCACTTGGTGGCGTCAGATTTTTTTTTTTTTTGTAGCCAACTCCCAAAATGAAGACTGTCTTAGACCACCTCTCACCAAACAGTCTAAAAACATTCTTCAGTGTACAAAAAAAAAAGTTTGCAGAATCTTTTGCATCTGCAAAAACAATGAAAAACAGTTTCCACTTCACCACAAAACAGACATTCACTTGAAACTCTGGGGTTGATCGTAGAGATAAAACTATTCACTCCAGTGCAGAATTCTCCATTGTAAATCTCCAGTTCTTTTTCTCTCTTTTTTTTTAAGAGGTGGTTTATATAAAACCCTCCTACTGGTTTCACCTCACTGCCCACATCTAGTTCTTGTCTCCACAGTGTCAACTCTCCCACCCAGTTTACATTTGTTCGGAGCTTTCACGCAACACTTATATACAGTTTTCCCTTTAAATGTGTACAAGTTCACATATTTGCAGTACATTACGTTTAATAAGGGTCCTGCGACTCCATCCAGATTTGGAAAAAACCCAGCTCCGGAAAAGGATCATTATCATCAGGAGTGTCCACTCCACCACTGTACTCCTGCAGCATCATTAACTCCATTAAATTCAAAGTATCTATTTGAATTTAACGAATCTCATTAAATGTCAAAGATATACTTGCATCAAAATCCGACTTTTCCTGTTGTTAATCAATATAAGGAGTGTGGATGTGATCGATGAGACAAATGGTGGCCCCAAAATCACATTTATTGCCAGACGAGAGATAGACGGTGGAGTAACTGATTTCCAGTTGGCGAAAATGTGGTAACTTGCCACATCACAAATTATCATTAGCATAGAGGGCGTGGAGTGGAGACACACTCTTTTCTCCTCCCTCCTCAGCTTCCTTGCTAGTTCGAGTTGAAGTTCGTTTTGCTGAGACTTTATTATCAATCTTGCAAGCCGTAATGCTATCTATCTATCAGGTCTGTCAGTGTTCTCATTCATCCGGGTCATGGTTATCCAAAGAAATTGTATCGAGTGCAACTGGACTTGGTATATGAACGAATATATACCAAGTCCAGTTGCACTCGATTCAATTCCTTTGGATATCTATCTATTTATCAGTTACTTGGTTCATCGAACATATTGTAGCGAATTCGAGGGGCAACAGCGGGAACCGCCGAAGCCGGGACGCGAACCCATATCTCCAGCACCGCGGGTGACATCGTTAACCGCTCGACTAAAGGATCCGACCAGTTAGTCATGGGCTAACGTGTCTACTTATCCATGCACGTTACACTACCCCGCGCTTCCTCGTATCGGCTCCCTCACGCCTCTGGGCACACGTGCTTCCGATGACCTCACGGTCTCACCATCCCGCTTCTGACACCAATGTAGCGAATTCGGAGGGCAACCGCCACAGCTGGGACGCGAACCTGTATCTCCCGCACCGCGGGCGACATCGCTAACTGCTCGACTAAAGGGTCTGACCCATTAGCCAAGGGCTAACGTGTCTACTTATCCATGCACGTTACATTACCCCCCTCCTTTGGGAAGCACGTCCGCGCGCATCCTACTTCTGATACTAATGTAGCGAATTCGGGGGCAACCGCAGGAACCGCCGCAGCCGGGACGCGAACCCGTATCTTGGCGTAGCGTGCACGGACTAGTGTAGCATGCACGGATAAATAGACATGTTAGCGCTTGCCTAATGGGTCGCCCCCTTTAGACGAGTGGTTAGCGATGTTGCCCGCGGTGCGGGAGATACGGGTTCGCGGTTCCTGCGGTTGCCCCCCCGAATTCGCTACATTGGTGTCAGAAATGGGATGCGCGCGGACACGCTTCCCAAAGGGGGGGGGGTTAGTGTAACGTGCATGGATAAGTAGTCATGTTCGCTCTTGGCTAACGGGTCAGGTCCTTTAGTCAAGTGGTTAGCGATGTCGCCGGCGGTGTGGGAAATACAGGTTCGTGTACCGACTGTGGTGGCGGTACCCGGGCTGCCCCCCTGAATTCGCTGCATTGGTGTCAGAAGTGGGATGGTGAGATCGTGAGGTCATCCGAAGCGCGTGCGCCCAGAAGTGTGAGGGAGCTGATATGCTGAAGCGCGGGGACGCGCTTCCCAAAAGAGGGGGGTAGTGTAACGTGCACAGATAAGTGGAGTGTAACGTGCATGGATAAGTAGTCATGTTCGCTCTTGGCTAACGGGTCAGGTCCTTTAGTCAAGTGGTTAGCGATGTCGCCGGCGGTGTGGGAAATACGGGTTCGTGTACCGACTGTGGTGGCGGTACCCGGGCTGCCCCCCTGAATTCGCTGCATTGGTGTCAGAAGTGGGATGGTGAGATCGTGAGGTCATCCGAAGCGCGTGCGCCCAGAAGTGTGAGGGAGCTGATATGCTGAAGCGCGGGGACGCGCTTCCCAAAAGAGGGGGGTAGTGTAACGTGCACAGATAAGTGGAGTGTAACGTGCATGGATAAGTAGACACGTTAGCCCTTGACTAACGGGTCGGGCCCTTAATTTTGGGATGCGAGTAGACGCGCTTCCCAAAGGAGGGGGGTAGTGTAACATGTATGGATAAGTAGACACGTTAGCCCTTGGCTAAAAGGGGCAGACCCTTTAGTCGAGTGGTTAACGTTGTCGCCCGCGGTGCAGGAAATCCGAGTTCGCGTCCCGGCTGTGACGGTGCGGCCGGGCCGCCCCCCCCCCCCTACATTGGTGTCAGAAACGTGCATGGATAAGTGGACATGTTAGCCCTTGGCTAACTTAGTCGAGTGGTTAGCGATGTCGCCCGCGGTGTGGGAGATACGGGTTCGCGTCCCGGCTGCGGCGGTTCCTGCGGTTGCCTCCCGAATTCGCTACAAGATTATATTATCTGGCAAGTTATAGTGCGCCACCGTGGCGTAGGCCTAGCATACAATGCCTTTCAATTGCGTGGTCGCTAGATGCCCGAGCTATAGCTCCATCGCCAGCGTTAGCTTTTCTAACCTGCCGAAAGATCCCGAAACGTTGAGTCTGTCGCTTGAAGCTATCAGCTTACGCACAGCAGATCTTCCCAAAAACAGAAAAGTGTGCAGTCTCCACTTCACATGGGACTCGTTTACGGACTTTGGTTATCAGAAGAAGTTGCTACTGAAGCCAGGTTCCATCCTGACATGGCCCAAGACCAGACCAGGCTTCAGACCAACCGGCAACTTCTTTGCCCCGGGGGGGGGGGTAAGGAGATATTATTTCTAGCTGACGTTATAGGCTAACCTGAACAAGGTTCTGGCTAGCTAATCTAACATTAGCTAGCTCGAAATAGCTATGAAAGCTGTTGTTGGTGGTCTCGTCGCTCGCCATTTTTTGTTTCTTTTTTTTGTTTTTTGTAAAGTGATGACAGAGCAAGAAGGGGGCTGCTTGTCATCAGTGAATTTCTCGTTTTTCTATGGCAAGTGGCAAGCGGTTATAGCCCCAGTGTTTAGCCCACCCAGCCACACCCACACGACCACCCTGAATTTCAGTAGCCAATAGCTATGAAATCATATGACCACACCCACTTTTCGGTTGTAATTCACACCACCCGTGTTAAAAATGTGGTCAGAAACGGCATAAAAGTATCTCTTTAAAATTTTCCTTGTCTGTCGAATAGATCTCAGCCCGAGAAGAGAAGCCACAGCCTGGGTGTCAGTCAGTCCAGCATCAGCTACATCCACTATTCTCCTCAGTGATCACTCCAGTGGTGCATAGCATGCTGGTGAGACCCGGTGTTGTGCTGTCCTGAACATCCATTCTGGCCCCATTAGAAGAGGCTCTTCCAATAGCCAGTGCAAAGAGCTTGTAGGCTCCAGTCTCTTCCATTTAACTAAATTCAATGTCTTAAAAAATGCTTGATAAAAAGGAGGTAATTCACATAGTTTTAAAAAAAACTTAAATCCATTAAAAACAATACAGTGTCTAAACCCAGACCACTGTCCTCTTCAAGATGCTGCTTGTCAAATCTCTTCAAACAACATATTGTAGACCTGTAAGATATCTCCGTACAAACTGTAATCTGAAAGTAGTTACTCTGCTTTCTATGTGTATTAGACCTTGTCTGCATCCTCTTTTGGTAAGAACAACACACTCCGGGGTACCTGATGTAACTTGTCCCAGAAAAAAATCCACCAAAGATGGCTTGTATTATTTGTGTTAGGCCTTTAGGTGGCTCCATGCAGACCAACCTATGCCACAGAGCAGAAGCAGTCAGGTTGCTAATGACTAGTGCCCTGCCTCTAAAGGACATTTGCGGCTTCAGCTATTTCCATTTGTTTAACCTTCCTTCTACTCTCTCTACCACACCCACCCAGTTCTTTTGGAACCATCCTTCTTCCATGTCAACCCCATTGGAAGAGTGGGTAGCCCCCTCCTCAAACTCCCCACTGCCAGTGCTTCACTTTTTTCCCCAATTGACCTTTGCAGCTGATATGGCTCCAAAATCTTTAACAATTCCCTCCAGTTTTTTGATCTCTTCCAGATTCTGGACAAAAATCATGATATCTGCATAAGCTGATAAAATATGTCTTTTGTTAAAATCCTTTAAAAACAGACCTTCAATACTATCCCTTACTTTACATAACATGGGTTCAATAGACAAATAATACAACATCCCTGAGAGGGAACAGCCCTGTCTCACCCCCCTATGCACTTTAAAAGGGGCACTTAGACCTCCATTAATTTTCAGTACACTTTCAATGTCGTGGTACAAAACCTTGATCATAGCTATAAGTCCTGGGATGTGACCAAAATTCTCCGAAGTCTTCCAGAGGTAACGGTGTTCAACCCGGACCAAAGCTTTTTCCTGGTCCGGAGGAATTAAACCAGAGTCAAAGCCCAAAGAACTAGAGATTTCCAAGATATCTCGAATTAAGGACACATTGTCCAGAATGGACCTACCAGGCACACAGTGCATCTGATCTTGGTGAATTACTGAATCCATCACCTCTCTGTCTGTTTGCTAGCGCTTTGGGAAGGATTTTATAATCTGTACAGAGAAGAGACAGGACGCCAGTTTTTAATCTCCTGTAGATCTTCTTTCTTTGATAAGAGAGTAATTACTGCTCTCCTGCAGCTTAGCAGTAGTGGCATGTCTTTAAAACTCTCATTAAAAACTGTTAAAAGATCTTCACCCATCTCTCCCCAGAACTCTTATTTATAAAACTCCACTGGAATCCCATCAATGCCAGGGGCCTTTCCCCCTTCCATGCCCTGCAGGGCTGTGAAAAGTTCTTGCAGAACCAGTGGTTCTCCCAACTCAGCATTGATTTCTTCCAGGACTTTGGGCAAATTTTCACAGAAGTATCTAAACAGTTCTTTGTCTTCTCCATACTCACTGCTGTAAAGCTCAGAGTAAAAACACACTGCTGGCCTCCGTATTGCACTAGTCTCTGAGTTCTTGTCCTATAGCAGAACGCAGATCATGAATGCACTTGCTTTGCCCGTTCTTCTCCAAGCCAAAGAAAAACGTGGACGGTGCATCCGTCAGCGCTGCAGTCTAAAAACGTGACTGGACCAGCACTCCCTGAACCTTGGTGCCTAGTAGGTCTGTAAGAGCAGAACTTTTAGACTTGAGATCCTCAATATAATCTCTATTTCCGGTGGATTCTGCTAAACTATGCAGTTCCACAATTTCAGTTTCTAGATCTCACATTGATCTGATAATGTCCCGTGTGACAAGAGAATGTACTGTTGACAGAGCTGTTTTATCTCTATTTTCCCATAATCCCACCACTGTCTCAAAGATGTAAAATCTTATTTCCTGCTCTTAAAACCTCTCTGAAAAAAATTGAACACATCCTTAAAATTAGCATCACATAATAAAGCTGTGTTAAAATGCCAATATGCACTTTTAGGCTTTAAATTGATGGATTAAGACATTACAGGTGACCAGATAGTGATCAGTAAAACCAACAGGTACCATTCTGCACCATTTAAAAATGTTAAAATGATGTTTAAAGCAATAATACCGGTGAAACCTAGCTAAGGATATGAACTTCTCTCTAGTGTGAGCCCAAGTATGTCTTTTATCACCATTCATCATTCTCAACACAGCTACTAAATCCTGTGTTTCCAGTAGTTGTCTCAGTGCACGTTGCGATGCACTATGAGGTTCTAAATGATTTCTGTCAATACAATCATTTTCGGTACAATTAAAATCTCCCCCTAAAATAAAAAAAAACAAAACAAAAAACCCTCGACATTTCTTTTACTTAAAACGGTGCTAGGACTTGTAAAAAGTGTACTCTGTTGGGTCCTACCGTAGGCACATACACATTCATAAAAACGATATTAAAATGTTCAAAAGTTGCCCTCACTATCACCAGTCTGCCCTCCACCACCTGCTCTACCTCAAATGACACTGGTGCAAAGTTCTTTGAGAAGAGAATGCCCACTCCCCCACTTGTGCTCTAATGACTCAGCACCACCTCTCCATCCCATTCTCTCTTCCAGTCAGACTCATTAAAACTGTCACTGTGAGTCTCTTGACATGGATAAAGACATCACATCAGTTTTTTTAAATCTCATCAGCTCATACAGTAGAAACCTTTTTGCTACATCTCACCCCGGTAATATTCAGCATACTGATGTTAAAGTGACTATATAACACAACAGAGGATGCACTCCAAATCCTTTTCCACCCTGAGTTTGGCACTCCAGGCCATATTCTGATCCACACCGGCACCAACAACCTGCAAGAGGAACAGGAAAAGGTTTGTAGTCTGGTCACCAAAATAGCAGGGGAAAGCATCTGTGTCCTCCCCAGACTCACGCATCACCATCTCTACCCTGTTATGCTGCAGAGACTTTCACCCTAAGACCATCAATAGAGTGAACCCTGAAATCATCAGAGGGTGTGCCTCACTCCCGAATGTGTATGTTGCACATTATCCATCTATAACGCCTGAGCACCTGTACGACCACTCCCACTTAAAAAAGCAGGCAGTGGGCATGTTTACCAAAACACTAAAAGATGTGGCATTGGGCCGTCAAAGCCTCCATCGCATACCAGCCAGAGGACCTCCCAGGGACCCCTACTATGCTCCAGACCTCATCAGGAGCCAAAGACCTCCCAGAGACCCTTACTACATCTCAGCCCCTGTCAGGACTCAAAGACCACCCAGACATCAGAAATCAGAAACAATTTATTGTCATCTCAGTCATGTACTTTCATACACAAAAGAGACAAAATTTAGTTTCTGCCAGCCCACAGGAATGCAACATAAAAGAAAAAAACACATATCCAAAAGAAAAGAACACCACCAAAAACACACAAAAACGGAGAGAACAAAGCAAAAAGTACAAAACACAAACGGTCAACAACACAGTCAATTTAGTAAATTTGTAACACATTCCAAAAATGTCATTGTCCAGAGAATGAACACCAGCCAAGATGACTGTCGGAACCGCCGGTCTGCATGGGCTAGCAGTTAGCCTAGCCTGCTCCACTTCCACATCCAGTCAGACCGCCCTCGGTGTTTCCTCTTCAGGCGCAGCTCCAGGCGAGGGCCGTGGTCCCTGGGCCCACCCCGGATGCAGCAGACCAGGCTCCCTCAGCCGATACAATGCCAGCTCTCCCAGACAGACACCTTTCCTGTACTCCACACAACAACACAAATGCAGATGCAGACAAAAACACTGCACAGTTGATGCCAGTTGATGCTGCCAGCAGACCACCCTTGGTGTTATCGGAACCGCCGGTCTGCATGGGCTAGCAGCTAGCTTAGCCTGCCCTGCATCCCCACTTCCACGTCCTGTCAGACCACCCTCGGTGTTTCCTTTTCAGGCGCAGCTCCAGGCAGGGCCGTGGTCTCTTGGCCCACAGGACGCTGCAGACCAAGTTCTCCTAGCTGATCCAACACCAGCTCTCCCAGCCATCAAACGAAATCGACGATCACAGACATAATCTTTCACATGATGACACAAACTCAGACGTAGATATGGACCAAGACACTGCATAGTCGGAACTGGGGGAGGCCACCGCAAACGTGAGTTCGCGCCGCCATTTTCTCACACCGGAAGACATCCACCCAGACCCAGCGCAATTCACCCCTGCCCAGCCCCAGCCCACAGCAACAGCATGCAAAACCACACCAGGCCCCACGCAGCTACGTAGAGGCCATGCAAGGACAAGTGGACTCTGAAGGAATGAGTGAGATTAAACAGCTCCTCCAGTACATCTGCAATAAGCTGAACTGGTGTCATAATGATACACACCCACACACATATACACACACACACACATTTGCAAAATACAGTATTTATACATTTCAATGTTCGTACTGCTTAACAATCCAATAGTTACCGCTTTATCCATTTTACCCATGCCATCTCTCTTTTGTAATGAAATCACTATCAGTACGCATGTGGGCTATCCAGGGCCTAAGATCTTCCGCCTTTGGGCTGAAGATTTTAGCCAAGAATTCGAAACAAACCTTTAAGATATTGACATCATCATCCTACAGGAGACATGGTGTAAATCTGACGCTGTCACTCACTGTCCCAACGGTTAGAGAGAAATAAAAGTACCATCTCAGAAACACAGCAACACCAATAGAGGTGGGAAATCTGGAGGATTAATCATTTGGTATAAACCTGTATACATAATCAGACTGACCCCCTAAAAATGGGCAAATATTACATATGGTTAAAAAAAGAGCACCTATTAACAGAAAATGACTCTGTGCAACATATATCTCCCACCCCCAAATCCCCCTACTTCTCAGAGGACAACTTCCCCACCCTTGAGACAGAGATATGCCATTTCCAGGCACAGGGAAATGTGCTCATATGTGGGGACATAAATGCACACACAGGAACACTTGCTGACCTCACAGATCCACAAGGGGACATTTACATATCCAATGAAAATATATCTCATCCTTTCACTCTTCCCCACTGGAACAATAGTGACCAGGTCAGCAACAAGAGCAGAAGAGACCTGCTGCAGCTCTGTCAGAGCCTCAGTCTGTACATTGTCAATGGTTGGATACAGGGAGACAGCCTGGGTAGATTCACCTACTGTTCACCTCTTGGCCACAGTACTGTAGATTATATAATCACAGACCTTGACCCGTCACTGTCAAACCACTAACCCCTCTGCCTGATCACAGCCAAATTACCCTGTTTATTAAAAGATCAGACATTAAAATGGCACTCACACTACCCAGTAAGATGTGCAATATCAGAAATTCATACAGATGGGACCAAAACAGTGCAGAACAATACCAAAAAGCAATGGATACCCCAAAAATCCAAACACTTTTAGATAACGTTCTGGATTTTATATACTCTTAGAGTAAAGAAAGCCTCAACCTAGCCATAAAGAATGTTAACAATATATTCAGGCAAAGGAGGCACAACTGAAATTGACCATGGACAAACCAAAAACTGCAACAAATAACAACTGGTTTGATAATAATTGTAAAATTGTTAGGAAAAAACGTAGAATGCTATCAAACCAAAAACACAGAAATCCCTATAAGGCTGATGTATGCTTTCTTTGCTGTGAGACCCTAAAACTCGTACACTCAGACTCAAAAAACAACAATACAATAAACAGCAACTGACATTAGTTGAGGCAATCAACACAAACAACTTTTGGCAACATTGGAAACACCTAAACAAACCCAACACCAGGAATTAGCGATACAAAGCAGTGATATATTGACAACTCAATTTAAAAGACTATACCACACTGTCAAAATGTATGTATAAATGCAGAGTAATCCCAAATTCATGAGAAGCTGACTAAACTGGAGCTAGCTATAAAAGACAATCAGACTCCATTAGACTCCCCAATTATTGAGCAGGAACACGTTAAGAAACTGCAGGCCCTCAAATCTAAAAAATTGATGACATCTTGAACGAAATACTAAAAAAACATGAACAAGAAATATATTAAAACTATTAAATTTGGTTCTGAGTATAGGCTATTTTCCTGACATCTGGAATCATGGACTTAACCCCAAAACTATAAAAGCAGAGACAAATTTGACCCTAATAATTACCGAGGCATCTGTGTGAACAGTAATCTGGGGAAGGTTTTCTGTAGTATTATGAATGCCAGACTTCTGAACTTCCTTACCAAGCACAATGTCTTGAGCAAAACCAAATTGAATTTATACTAAAACACTGCACAACCAATCATATTTACACCCTACATACCCTAATTGATAAACTTTTAACACAAAATAAAACAAAAATGTATGCTTGTTTTATCGACTTCCAAAAAGCTTTTGATTCTATTTGGCATGCAGGACTGTTCTACAAAGTTATTGAGAGTGGTGTAGGGGGTAAAACGTATGATATTATTAAATCAATGTATTCTGGCAATATGTGCAGCATAAAGATTGGCAAAAATAAATAAATAACAGAATTCTTTATGCAAGGGCAAGGTGTCCATCAGGGTTGTAACCTCAGCCATGCGCTCTTCAAGATCTACATTAATGAATTGGCTACTATATAAGAAAAATCCTCTGTGCCTGGGGTAAGTCTCCACAGTCAGGAGGTGAAATGCCTACTCTTTGCAGATGACCTGGTTCTGCTGTCCCCCACAGCAGATTGCCTACAGCAGAGCCTGGATCTGCTAGAACATTACTGACCTGGGCCTTGACAGTAAACCGCAAAAAGACCAGAATAATAATATTCCAAAAAAGATCCAGATCTCAGGATGTTCTACCTAAATTCTCAATTGGTACAAAACATGTAGAATACTGCACACACTACAGCTAGATAGGATTAAAACAAAGTTCAACTGGACATTTTAATAAAGCAGTTCATGAGATGAGAGGGAAAACACACCAGGCTTTCTATGCCATAAAAAAACAAAAAACAAACAGAAATGGGCCATGGTCAAGCCCTACACCCCCCCCCCCCGACCACTTCGCTCTGCTGCCTCGGGACGATTGGTTGCCCCGTTGCTCAGAGGCTCCTGCTGCTGATCGACCCGGTCACAGCTCTTTTCTGTCCTGGTCCCACTGTGGTGGACTGAACTCCCCACTGATGTCAGGACAGCGGAGTCGCTGCGCATCTTTCGGCGCAGGTTGAAAACTCACCTGTTTAACAACTACTACCCTGTTACTTGTTCTTAGCACTTATTGTATTCACTCATTAAAAAAAAAATCTCTTTCTTGCACTTTTACTTTAGCACTGGTTTTGCTCTTAGATGCTTGTTTAGATACACATATGACCTCTGATGACTAGTAGTTCTCCTGATTTCCTATGTTAAATGCACTTATTGTAAGTCGCTTTGGATAAAAGCGTCGGCTAAATGACTGTAATGTAATGTAATAATGACGGACTGTGTCGTTATGCTTTGCCAGCTGGAGATGCTTGTCTTCATCAATCAGTGTATCAATCCTCACATTTCCCGACAGACTTAATTGCATGGCTGCACTGACATGCTCCTTTGATTTTTTTCATGAAGCTTAACAGATCTGTCACATTTTTGTATGTGAACCCTGGGGGTCGCTAGTATTCCAACCACTTCTATAGTGACAACGCCACTCCCAATTACAGGGTGGGAGACCCGGAGAAAGTGTACAGGTGCGTGTTCAGTTTGAATGAACAGACCAAAGGTTTCAAAATACACACAAAAGTATTTATTCAGTTGGTTGGGAGAACAGATTAAAAAGCCTTTACTGTTGTATCAATAGGTCAGTAAAAACAACTATACCAAAATGAACAAAGAGATGGCATAGGTCATCCAACCTCAAACAAACTGGGCCACTGTTAGGGACATCGGAACACTCCGAATCTATAGCAGGTTAGCATGCAAATAAAAAAGCAAAAAGTCTCACACAGCAATTACTCCATCTACATATAATAATAAATGAGCCAACTCAAGGGGCTAAGTGCCAATAGGCATAAAAATCATACCAAGAAGCCAACTCAGAGCTAGGAAACTACAAAAATGCACACAGAGCACAAACAGTTAGTGCTTCAAACTAACGTCCCAATCAGTGGGCCTAGTTACGGTGGACTATGAATGGCCTAATATAAAATACATCCAGACTATGAGAAATAAAAAACCGTTATGGCTAACCAACTTCACTTAGAGGGCTTAACCCTAGTTGTTAATGTAACTGGTTGGCAAAAAATAAAATGACTGGAGTAGGGATATTAAACAACCACCACTAGCAGCAATAACAAGGCAGATAAAAATTATAAAAGTAAAAAACAATAGAAGAACAGCGGCTGACAGCAATATGCAAAAGCTGTAAAACAAAAGCATACATTTAGTCCACTTATTAACCACATCACCCTTAATGAAATGTTTGGTTATGGTTCAATCACCTACCCTATTGTTAGGCACAAGTCACTGGGTAGGCTAACAATTCAAATGCTGTAGCCTCCTGTTGCCTGTATTTGTCACACTTCCTTGTATACCATACACTGGCCGTTTGGAATCAACTTGCACTTTCTGCTTCTACAAGCAGCGACCAAATGCCTTCAAGTAGTAACCAAACATTCCGCCTTGTATCAAACCAGCTAACCGTGGGGGAGGGGACCCAGACCATAGTTGTCCGATGCTATGCCTGAACTTTATACAAACTTAAAGGGGCGGTGTTACTACGATTAACCCTGACTGGTCCCACTGCCCACATGTAGATCCCAAAATCCATCTCTTGCAAACTTTGAAGAACACCCATCTCCTGCAGCAGCACACTTAATCATCACGCAAGGCCAGCAATACAAGCAGTTTGTTAGCACACTCCCTGTTAGCCACTCTGCCTTGTCATACCTAAAACACTTAAAACTCTGACTTACTGAGCCCACTCTCTGCACCAGCTTGATGGGGGGCGTTGGTCTCCCCTGTGCCTTCACTCCTAGTTGTTCCTCATAGGAGAAAGTGTGAAAAGATTCCCATAGGATCCAGCCCACAATGTTTGCATCCAGGAGCTAGCTGCAGCTAGCTAGCTAAGCTAGTTAAATCAACTAACCTTAGCCTACAATACAGGGCTACTACACGAGATCAAGATCAAAAATGCAAATATAAAGATGAACAATAACGTTGAACAATAAAGAGCTGAACAGATTAATTACTATAATATTTACAACATATATACAAAAAACACCAAAATCTACTATAGTAATCACTGATTTATCTTAGGCTAATCTCTTTTTTTTTTTTAGCTTTCTTATCTTATCTGTCACCGTGCTTCATATACCAAAAGGTACGATGAAGATCGGAAAGGCTGAACTGGTGTTCCCTGATTGTTTAGACAGGTGTCAATAATTTTCAGCTCAAGGAAAGACTGGGTGAAGCAATGTTTCACTGGGTGGGCATTAAAACGCGTCATAAACCATAACTGTCCAATCAACGTGTAAGGTACTACGTCCACTTACATTGGGTTAGTGAGGCAGAACGTTCCTCTGTCACCTGAAGAAGGAGCTGTGTTGCACAATATCACGACACCATTTTTTTTAACAGTGACACATTTTTTTTGATTCACAGCGGAAATAGTCATTCTAATAAAATGTTGGCATCTAAAAAAGATTTTTTATATGTATGATATGTTTTTTTGATTGTTTTTTGACGAAGCACTGCTTCACCTATTGTCTTATAGAAACCTCCTCTGGACTAGGCCACTAGTTGGTGGTGTTTGATCAATTTTTCTTATAAACCAGGTCTAGGCAATGTTAAACCTGCTCCAGATAAGGTTTGGCTTAAAGCATAAAGTACCATGGCAGCAAAGATGGTGTTTCGCCACATTTGATTCATGTGACGGTTTTAACCCTGAAGATAACTGGTGTAAGGGCTAAACTTACTTCCTGAAATGCCCTACCTGTGTGTGTGTGTGTGTGTGTGTGTGTGTGTGTATGGTTAGGAACATTAAGAATGAAAGAATCTTCACAATTGTCTGGTGGATTTTGCACCTCATGAACTCTGAACCCATCATGCCTTCAACAAAGTTCTCTGACACACAGATAGACACTAGCCTGGGGATGAAGACTCAGTTCTGAGCACACAAATGTCACTGCCTCCTGTTTTCTGTAGAGACATTGTTCTCAGTTTCTTTGTTTGGGATGGGTGGTTGTCAGTTGAAATTATTGATTTCCAAATGCTTCTTCATTCCAGTCCGATAGGTATTGTTCATTAAAGGGCTGAACACTTTTTATGAAAACGGGTGACGTAGACCCATAGAAGGAAGTGGCTTTAAAACTGGTGACAAATTCTGGATCTTAAACATGAACCTTGTATCGTAGTTCAAGAGTTGGAGTAGCAGAAGGTCTGTTGGCATAAAGGAGTGGGGTGGATGAAGGAGGTGGAGAAGCAGGAGTCTTGAGGAGATTTATTGCACGGCTTTGGTCGACAATGGTTCCTTTTGTTTTCAACTGTGACCTGCGTCCAGAGGCTGGCCAGCCTTGTGATGATGTCACATGGGCTCCCGGAGGAAGTATCCAACCTCTCATGTGCCCTACCCCCTAACTGCCTTCCCACCACGAGGCTTAGTTATGTTGCACGCTGTGTTCAGACACCCTGTCAAGAGCAGCTGGCCTACAAACGCCAGGAAACACAGTCTGGCAGTGCTTACTCGAACCTACACTAATGCACAAATCAAAGCCGTCATGCCTTTTCACACACACACACACACACACACACACACACAACTGACTATGACCACTCGAAGTGAAAAACGGACCCGTATTCATGGAAAATGGCCAGATAAACACACACACACACACACACACACACACACACACACACACACACACACACACACACACACACACACACACACACACACACCCCATCTGTAAACTTGGTGCTGGCTCTTCCTCTTCTGAACAGTAAATCACACCAAGTTGATTTAACTGGACGGATAACGTTGCTGACATTTGACTGCGCTAAGTTGTTGCATACAAGGCACAACCCCCCACACCACTGAAAAAAAAAACCTTATAGGATTATAAAGTTGGTCTTAGAAATGACTTTAATTTGGCTACGTAGCTTATGGACCGTGTGGAACCTGGTGCCTTTGTCTGTAACAAGCTCATGACTGAGTGTAGTGTGGGGGAGGACACAGGATATCCTGTAATGAGAGGATATTAAATAAGAGGAACGTGCGATGTAGGGCATACAGAAACCGTCTGTGGAGAGAAATGATCGCTCTCTACTTCCTCTCTTAAGAGACTTTAGTGTCTCCTGTGGAGAAACAAGCTTGTCACAGAGAGATGATTGGTTTCTAGAGATGAAAGATCAACGGTGACTAAATGGAGGCTGATGGAGGGTAAATACATAAGTAATTGTGTAAACTGGCCAAACTCAAGTGAATTCAGCAAATAAATAAAAGTACATTGTCATCATTCCCTTTTCCCATATTAATAGTGTGCAGATGTGTACTATTAGTAGGGATAGGTAGAAATTACAGATAAACTTGTATAATTACATGAAGAAAAGTATATGAATCTGCAAATGCATGTTGTCAGCATTCATCATATTCAGGTTGGACAAAGTTCCTGTCATATCTTGTCTTCAAGCTCTCTCATATCAACCTGTGATATAATGACCTGAGGTAAACACTGACACCAATTATATTTGCAACATGAATCTGAATCAGAATTTAATCAGATTATCTCATCAATCTGAGAACATCTCTCACTCGGGGGAAACAGAAAAACTACTTTAAGAAGGTGATCCTCAAAATTTGTTAAGCCATGGCACACTTTTTATAATGGAAAAAAACAAATCCAATGGTAAGTCACTATACAAACTGACACAAAGAATTAGTCTTCAATTTTGAAACAGCAGTACATCTTATTTTCATGAATTTAGTTAATTTTTTATTCAAATAAATGGAACTTGAAATTTTTCGACAGCCATGGCACACTGGTCGAAAAAAAGTCATTGCATTAGAAGGTCTGTCACTTGTGAAAGTACTGTATGCAAAACAAGAAGAACAGTAACGTAAGACAGAAGTGGAAATGGCAAAGACACAGCACGCAATCACCAAGGGAGAGGCCAAGCTGTTCACAGGAGTCATAATGACACCGCTCGCCAGTGAGGAAACCACCATCTCACTTGTTTATCCAACTAAATGATAGGAGGTGTGTGGACATAGATTTAACTGAAAATGGTGGTGACAGGTACATGTCATATATTTTTAAGCTCTGCTTTTATGTCCCTATAAATATCTTTTTATTTTAAAAAAATATGTACCTATATATATATATAGCGTTATTTTCCAAAACTGTCAATGGTGTTATAAGTGCTCAACTAATGAGGAGCGGAATATCAACACAGATACAGGAAAGAAAATTTTTAAAGCTGCAATGCACTAAAACTTTGTTTTTCCTGTATGTATATATCCATCCATCCATCCAGCCATTGTCTTAACCGCTTATCCTGCTCTCAGGGTCGCGAGGATGCTGGAGTCTATCCCAGCAGTCATTGGGCAGCAGGCAGGGAGACACCCTGGACAGACCGCCAGGCCATGACACACACACACACACACACACACACACACACACACACACACACACACACACACACACACACACACACACACACACACACACACACACACATTCATTCCTAAGGATGATTTAGTACTGCCAATTCAATTGACTTACATCTCTTTGGACTGTGGGAGGAAACCAGAGCCCCCAGAGGAAACCCATGCAAACACGAGGATAACATGCAAACTCCACACAGAGGACGACCCGGGATGACCCACCAAGGTTGCACTACCCCGGAGTTCGAACCCAGGACCCTTCTTGCTGTGAAGCAACCGCGCTAACCACTGCACCACCGTGCCGCCTTATATATATATATATATATATATATATATATATATATATATATATATATATATATATATATATATATATATATATCTCTCTCTCTCTCTCTCTCTCTCTCTCTCTCTCTCTCTCTCTCTTTATATAAATCATCTCATCATCAGCAGCTTCAGTCGCGGTGGCAGCAAGCTAAGTAGGACACTCCAGACATCCTACTCCCCTCCAGCTCCTCCTGGTGGACCTCAAGATGTTCCCAGGCCAGATATTACATATAGTCCCTCCAGTGAGTTCTGGGTCTACCCTGGGGTCTTCTCCCAGTTGGACTTGTCCAGAAAACCTCCAAAGGAAGGCACCCAGGAGGCATCCTAATCAGATGCACGAACCACCTCAACTGGCTCTTTTTGACATGAAGGAGCAGTGGCTCTACTCTGAGCTCCCTCCAGATGTCTGAGCTCCTCACCCTATCTCTAAGGCTGAGCCCAGACACCCTATGGAGGAAACTAATTTCAGCCGCTTGAATCCAAGATCTCACCCTTTCGGTCACTACCGAAACCTCATGACCATAGGTGAGGGTTGGAATAAAGATTGGCTGATAACTTCAGAGCTTTGCCTTCTGGCTGAGCTCCGTCTTCACCACAACGGTCCGGTACAATGTCCGTATTACTGCTGATGCTGCACCAATCTGCCTGTCAATCTCCCATTCCTTCCTACCCTCACTCGTGAACAAGACCCTGAGATACTTGAACTCTTTCACTTGAGGCAACAACTCATCCCCAACCCGGAGGGAGCAATCCACCATTTTCCCGGCCACTTGCAAACTGCTCCAGTGCCCACTGGAGGTCGCGTTCTGATGTAGCCAACAAAACATCATCATCTGCAAAGAGCAGAGATGCAATTCTGAGGTTCCCAAGATGGACACACTCCTAAACTTGACTGTGCCTTGAGATCCTGTCCATAAATATCACAAACAGAATTGGCGACAAGGGACAACCTTGGCGGAGTCCGTCACCCATCGAAAACATGTTTGACTTTGTGCCGAGAATGCGGACACAGCCCTCACTTTGTTTATACAATGACTTGATGGCTTGTAGCAACTGCACTTGTATCCCATACTCCTGCAGTACCCCCCACAGAGTGTCCTGGGGTACACAGTCGTAAGCCTTCTCCAAGTCCACAAAACACATGTAGACTGGCTGGTCAAACACCCATGCCTCCCTCAGCACTTCTGCAAGGGTAAAGAGCTGGTCTGTTGTTCCACGGCCAGGATGGAATCTGCATTGTTCCTCCTGGATCCGAGGTTCGACAATCAGTTGGAGCCTCCGTTCTAGCACCCTAGAATAGACATTCCCAGGTAGGCTGAACAGTGTGATGCTCCAGTAATTGGAGCACACCCTTTGGTGTGTATATATAGACATCAATGGGCGGCACGGTGGCGCAGTGGTTAGCAAGAAGGTCCTGGGTTTGAGCCCCAGGGTAGTCCAACCTTGGGGGTCGTCCTCTGTGTGGAGTTTGCATGTTCTCCCCGTGTCTGCATGGGTTTCCTCCGGGAGCTCCTGTTTCCTCCCACAGTCCAAAGACATGTAGGTCAGGTGAATCGACCATACTAAATTGTCCCTAGGTATGAATGTGTGTGTGTGTGTGTGTGTGTGTGTGTGTGTGTGTGTGTGTGTGTGTGTGTGTGTGTGTCGGCCCCGTGTGATGGTCTGGCAGCCTGTCCAGGGTGTCTCCCCGCCTGCTGCCCAAAGGCTGCTGGGATGGGCTCCAGCATCTCCGCGACCCTAAGAGCAGGATAAGCGGTTCGGATAATGCTCTCAGGGTTGCAGGGATGCTGGAGCCTATCCCAGCAGTAATTGGGTGGCAGGTGGGGAGGCTGCCAGGTCATCATAGGGCCAACACACACACACACACACACACACACACACACCTAGGGACAATTTTAGTACGACTGATTCACCTGACCTACAGAAATGTCTTGATGCATGCTCAATAATCCAGGTAAGGGAATCAGAAAAAGTTGAATCAGTTCATCTGGATACAACATTTGTTGGGAGAAATGTTTAATCACTCATTTAAGTGACTTCTTCTGTCTCTACTGACGGCAGGTACCCCCACCCAGTGATGAACCTCGTCATCCACTGAAGCACAAACTAGGAGTCATCAGGATGCTGTACCACTGAGCTGACAACGTCCCCACCAACACAGCGGCCAGGAAAGGGGATAAATCCCACATTAAACAGGCCCTGGTTAAGTGTGGTTATCCTAACTGGGCATTTGTCAAACCCAGCAAGATGCCCAAACAGTGCACCAGCCAATAGAAGAGAGAAGGACAACAGCTTCCTAAGTGCTAACAAGTGGTGATTCCATATGTGGCGGGAGTGTTGGAACAGTTGAGACGCGTATTTTCCAAACACCGCATTTCGGTTGCTTTCAAACCCCAAAACATGCACCAGAAGTTGGTCCACTCCAAGGATCGGGTCCCCTGGCACAAACAGAGCAATATAGTGTACGCTGTGAAGTGCCAGTAGGATTGCCTTGACTTGTGCATTGGGAAACTAAACAGATGCTGGCAAGGAGGTTGGTACAACACAGAAGAGCTAACACGTCAGGCCAGGACTCCACACTCTACACCCATCTACAGGCCAGTGGCCACTCTTTCAAGGATGAGGATGTGCACATCCTTGATATGCAGGAACAGTGGTTTGAATGGGGAGTCACTACTCAGTACGTTTACATGCACAGTTTAGTCGAGCTATGGTTATAGCTCGATTAGTTCATTAGTCCGACTACTGACTTTGGCCCCAGTATACATGCGCGGGAGGGAAATCGATTTACTGAGGGAGTCATGTGGGCTCCGCTACGATAGGTGGCGATATGCACTCTTTCAGCTTGTTTGTATTGGGCCATTACCGGTTGACCTATTACATCACACACGCAGAGCACACGGCTACTTTTTTGAATAAGTCGCCATTTCTTGTCTTCCTCCCATCCATGTATTTTAAAATGTTCAGCTCTTTCAACTTCAGCATATACTCCGTCTCTTCATCTGTCCAAAAATGAGCTCTTGATGTTTTCGCCATGTTTGCAGTTACTGGCTTCCTCTTCTTGTGTCCCCCCTCTTCTTCTGTTTATGCTGTTCGACTTCCGGGTCAAACTTGGCGCGTGGAAAGTTAGCGCGTGCGCAGATTCCCTCGACCAGCTCCAGTCCGACTAAGGTGTATACATGCAGAAGTAAATCGACTTCCAATCGCATTATCTGGGTGTGTTAGTCCGACTATTACAACTTCGATTTCAGTCGAGCTAACATGTTTACATGCACTTTAAAAGTCCGGTTTTAGTCGGACTAACGCAATAATTCGATTTTTTTAAGTGTCATGTAAACGTACTGAAAGAGGCCATCTATCAGTGGAGGGACAAACCCTCAAAAAGAGCCTTAGTTTTTGAGATACCCCTACCCGGAGTACAGCAAATGCTGACCTTGTTTTTTCATAACTTTAAGGTGTCCCCTTCATGAAATGGATGGTCAGCAGCGTTACCTTTACTGCAAACATCATGAATTGATCCATGAAGTGATTCACCACATAGGAAAAATAGTGCAAAAAAAAACGCCTACCCTAAAAGAGGGAGTTCCAAGTTAATCCTTTGTCATTTTCTACCTGATGCTTGTTTTTATATAGAACTTGCTCAAAAGGTCTACAGGTAGTGTCTACATCCCAGAGTAACCAGGATGCCAAAATTAAGTTCTATTTTGTATCAGGAGCCTTTTATACAAGGCGGAAATAGCTAAAAGTATATTTTTCTGATGATCGTTCACTTATAATCCTGGTCCTACTCTTCTATCAGGGATAGAACAAAACTTAACCTTGTTTTTCACATGTTTAACATGTACACTTCATGAAATCAGTGGTCAGAAGTTTTACCTTTTCTGCAAAAGTCATGAGATTTATCCATGAAGTGATTCTCCACATTTGCAAAAAAGTGCATAAAAGTCCCAGACTTTCCTGAAAAGGGGAGTTTCAAGTTAACCCTGCATCATTTTCCACCTACTGGTTGGATTTACATAATATTTGTAGATATTGTCTACAAGTAGGCTAGCACTCCCAACACCCCAAAGTAACCAGAGGGTAAAATATTTGGATGTATAGTGCATCAGCAGCTTTTATAGGATACTATATATGGAATCTTCAAATGATACTCATATTTGTCATTCCTGCTGCTTTGAAGTGTATAAAAATATTGTTCTATAGGCAGCCTTCTATGAAACACTACTTTATGTATGAAACTCCAAATGAAAAATCGCCAATCTACTGCTTATTTTCAATTTTATTTTTATTCATTCACTTATGCAATATTTTCAGAATCAAAATCTGTCACAAGCATTACGACAGTCCATGTAACCGCAGGAGCAATACTCTGTGCAGTGTAATCCCACAGACAGACATTGGCACTTTTTAGTTTGCCTGCAATCCTTATCATTGCAACAGAGATGTGTGACATCTCTTACTGCTTTTGGTGCAGGTTCCTTTTTGAAAAAGACAGGCTGCAGTGATGTGTCATCTTTTAGTATCCAACCTTTTCCAACTGGACTCCACAGAAGGGGTTTGGGGACATGGCTGTGGCACCATATAGCAATTTGGTACATTGCCCGTAGGACATGCTGCTCAAAAGCATCTTCGGTCGGAGGCAGATGCGAGACTGGCGTGTCTGTAGTCGAAGCAATGATGCAACGGAGCTCATCAAGACTGGTGCATGCCTTGCTCTTTGCCTTCTTTGTCTGGCCATAGAGATGGAGAGCATACCTCCGTCCAATAGGTAAAGCCTCTGGAAGAGATTGACTTTGGCCAAAGGTTCTCAGACCTTGAAGCTTATTTATGTTCTTCTCCAGTTTGTTTAGCGCTGTCGTTTTGCCTATTTTAAACAGGCTGCTTGTGGTATCACATCCAGTCAGCGCGTGGCATGCTGGCAGACTCTCACACAGAGCTGTTCCCAATTTCTTTGAAATTTCAGATACTGGGATGAATCGTTGTCTATCACCGTGACCAGCTTGCATGAATATGGAAGCTGTTCCAAGGAGTTGTTGACTGACATAGTAAAGGAGTAACACAAGTGCATCTGTATCATCACTTTTCACTATGATGTTTGATATTTGTCAGAGAGGTGGATTGCATGCAGCACCATTCTGGTGTCAGCTTCCTCGTGTGCTGTGTAGTTCAGGCAAACAGCGGACTCCTGTATGGTCAACAACCCTGACTTCCTCACCATTTTCAAATCCTCCTGCCAATACAATGGAGTCTTGGTCTTTGAGTCTTGCCGGTGCTGCACTAATGACGTAGTTTGACACAAACAAGCAAAGGGCTTCTTTGTTACCATAGCTCTGTAAGTACTGTCTATAGTTTGGGACGTTTCCTGTACCTGTGATATGGTGTGTTTTTCTGTCTTTTACGGTTCTTCTTTTGTCTCTCTCAAGACACTTGATCGATTGTGGACTGTCATATCGGTCATAAACTACGGTTACACAGTTTACATTTTTACTTTGATTCAGTGGAGAGAGAATTTTCCGCAGCACACACTCTCCAAGATCATTGAAAGTTTGAAATCCGGATTCATTCAAACTCTGCAACATGACCATGCCATCTATAATATGAGCAGATGGTAGCACAGCATCTGGCAAGTGATTTCCTTCTTCAACAGTAGCCTCTAGTTTCTTTGCCAGTGTTGCTTTTGCAGTTTTTCGCATTGTTCCATCATCATGAAAAAGAGAAGGTGGAACAGCAGCCAGCTCATGGGCTAACACATTCTCCATAGATACGTCTCTTTGTTTAGACACTGCCAACAATCTTCTAAAGAGGATATCTGAATCCATTGTTATCTGTCCTGTATTTTTAGATGTTAATGGCTTCTTCATATCAGATATCAGCAAAGGTGTTTGAACACTTTCTGTTCTCTGGAGCCCAGAAACTTTTTTTTTTCTTTGACCAACCGTTGTTCAATGAATGTCATGCTCTGTATCTTTCCATCTTCAATGAAGTTTGACAACTCTCTGGAAACTCGATCAGATGCCAGCTGCCCGGTTGCGATATTTATCAGCACGTCAGGCACGGTGTCCAAGTCAAATGGGTTTTGCCTTTCTTCAACAATCTCCATGATTTCCACATCTTTCTCATCCCATTCTATCCTCGTTGCTCCATGCTCATGATGAGTTTCAGGAAGTCATGAATTCACATCACACACTTGCTTCATTGCATCCACATACTCTGCAGTGTTGTGCCTAGTCATGAGCCATCTTGTGAGAGTGCCTTTTTTAGTGTGTATCCAACTACTCCACCTTGGCTCTTTGCTTCACGATTCACACTTTGCTCCAGTGCCTTGTCTGTGGAGACACAGTTGAAGTTTTTCCCTTCTGATTGACGGACAACAAACCCTCCTTCTCTCAGGAAAGCATATGCCTCTGGTCTCTCTTTTTCAAGGGCTCTCATTTCTGCCACATACAGGCGAAGGTACTTTGAGTAGTTTAACCATCCGGCAGCTCTGAACCACGGTAAAGCATCACACATGCAGCTCAGATGCATTTCAAAATCAGCACTACGCTCTGCACGGAGAATTTTCAATAGAAGGTCTGCGCCTTCCAGGAATCTGAGCCAGTATGCAAATGTTGCAGATTGTTTTCTTCCTGTGTCAGTAAACTCTTAAATGACAGACTGGATGTCATCGATATGTTTCATCTCTAAATCCTCCACCAGATGTTTTCTGGTGCCTTGTTCTTTGCATTAAAGGCATGTTGAACATCTCTCAGGTGTTGATCCATCTCGCTTGAGATCAGTGTTCGCTCCTGCTCCGTGATGCCATCGCCTTCCAGAAGAGGCGAAACAATGCCTCAAGGGTGAGTTTGATACTCCGAACTCCACAGGACAAGTGTTTTCCCTGGATCAGTTGTCGGGCAGTTCCTTTGGTGTACACGTCTGACTCAGTCAGCACAGAAAGGAGTCCACCATCTCCATACATTTTCCCAATACTGGCAATGTATGCCATTGTGATGTGCACGCCACCAAGTCTCATGGAGACCCTGCCCTCCAATGATTGTGGTTTGGCCCAAAGGATTTGTTGGGCTTTGCTGTATATGGCCAAATCTACTGTCACAACAAAAAGACTCTGCCTCACGTTTGATGCAAACTCCAGTAGGTTTAAAAGTGCCATGTAAATGGTTGACAGATCTGTTGGAGGTGCTCTCAAGAAAGGCATGTACTTCACAGTTGTTACTTTACACGTTGGTGAACTGACAAAATCATTGAAAGCCGACCATGCCGGGATATTCTGCTGACCTTCCTTCATCATCCTGCTCATTTTCCAAGCTGTGTCTCGTTTTGCTGCCTGCGGATGTTGTGAACCCTCCAGTGTAGCAATCTCAATGACGGGAGGCTCAGGTCGTACTGGAGGTTTTTGATATCTGGGATTGGGATATGACCGAATAAATTTTAAATAAATCATTTTAATGACATATTATGTAGGCCCAAGTATGTGAAATATTCATTAAAAGATTTGTAATTGTATGCATTTCTCTCTACTTACCTCTGAATGACATCGTCATTGACATCATAGGTGTCCAAGGCATTAAGGAATTTCTCAGGCACTCTTCGGATGCGGTCAGCGTCAGAGGAGTTGTAACCACATGTATAGACAACTGTTGCCATGGCATGAGTGGTGTGCTTTCCATCTAGGGTCTCCTCAAGTTGATCAAAGTTATATATGTTTGAAAAAAGCATCAGGTTGAAAATAGGATGAACTTGAAACCACCTCTTTAAGGGTAGGCGTTTTTGCTCTTTTCGTTTATGTGGTGGATCATTTCATGGATACATTTCATGACTTTTTCTGTAAAAGTAAAACTGCTGACCATCCGTTTCATGAAGGGTACATGTTAAACGTGAAAAAACAAGGTCGGGTTTTGTTCTATCCCTGAAAGAAGAGTAGGACAAGGATTACAAGTGAATAATCCTTAGAAAAAAAAACCTTTTTGCTATTTCCGCCTATAATAAAATCTTATACAAAAGGCTTCTGATTTACTATAGAACCAAGTATTGGCATCTTTGTTACTCTGGGATGTAGAGACACTACATGTAGACCTTCTGAGCAAGTTCTATGTAAAAACAAGCATCAGGTAGAAAATGACAAAGGATTAACTTGGAACTTCCTCTTTTAGGGTAGGCGTTTTTTTGGCACTTTTTTCCTATGTGATCACTTCATGGATCAATTTCATGAGGTTTGCAGTAAAAGTAACACTGCTGACCATCCATTTCATGAAGGGGACACCTTAAAGGTATGAAAAAACAAGGTCAGCATTTGTTGTACCCCGGGTAGGGGTACCTCCAAATTTTGGGGGTTTTGTTCATCCACTATATGTGAAGAGGGAATGACCATCTCCGAAACAAGAGGGGCGGGGGAGGGGGGTGGTGCTAAGAGTACATCTGTCTCCATCTTACAATGCTGTGACTGCAACTATTCAAAAATCATCTGTGAATAGTATACATGGCCATTGTAACTCTAAGTGAATGCTCATGAAAATTTACATATGAAACTGATCGTTGGTTTGGGTCATTATGCCACTGTATTGTTTATAAGGGTGGGGATACCTGCAGTCAGTTGAGATGGAAGAGGTCACTTAGATCAGTGATGAAAAGTTTCTCCCAATAAAGGTTGTGTCCAGATGAAAGGATTCAACATTCTGTGATCTATAGTAGAATTTAAGTAAGCAGCTGGATAGCTCAGTAATTAAGAACGCTGGCTTTCCCGGCCTTCTTACCTTCTGAGCTATCCAGCTGCAAAAAATAAATATATAATTAACTTGTGCTAAGGGCCAGACTGGGACAAAAATTTAGGCCACAAATCTCACACCTTCACAGGCCATCTCATAGACCAGGGGTACTCAAGAGGCTAACTCCGGTCTGGATCTGGACCCAAACACAAATGAATCCAGATTGAGACATAAATACGCATGATTATTATTCATCTCCCACATATATAGGCCATTTTTTAAAAATGGGTTGCACACAGATAAGCTTCTGCACAACCTAATATTCAAAGCGTATTACGAAGGTGCTCTGAGTTCATCTCCCCATCACAGCAGTGTCACACCACTACAAAATTAAACTG